>NC_085990.1:54294125-54386625 GCF_030014385.1 Trichomycterus rosablanca | reverse complement strand
ATTTGTAGATAGTCGGTGATCGTTACTTGGTTTTATTTAGGATTACTTCTAGCTGATATTTCTGCAACAGTCATGTTGGTGTACTCTACAACAATTGTGTTATCTCCTTTTTCTCACTAGATAAACGATGACCTTGTGTTTGCTTCAAGTAACGTAACAATTCAAGACCATCTTGAATCAGACATCCCGGTAAATAAATATTTCACTCATTGCAGTCTATTCATAATTAGATCAGCTCAAAATTGTGGCAGTTATGAGGGATGTGTGTTTGTATACCTGACTTGAGACTGCTTTATAAGAACACAGTTTGGTTTGTGAGGACTTGGTACAAAAGTCAGCACAGTTTCCTGAAGCACAGAAACAGTGATCATTACAGTACTTGTAACACTTTGAGGAGTGATTTAGATGTCATTTCATATTTGTATTCATTATGTTTAAATTGTGCTCTGTACGATCTATGTACAGTCAGTAGGCTAAGTAGTTTGTGTATGAGTAGACGTGACACATGGCTGGTTTGTGAGGACATGATTGGGTTTGTAAGGACTGAACACGACTTTGTTTATAGTGTATTTGTAGATAGTTAGTGACCATTAACGTTTTGCATGGTTTCATTAAGGATTACTTCCTACTGGTCTATAAGAGCAGGGATTGGTTTATAAGGGTTACCACAACATAACTATTTTCTGTAGTTGTCTGAATCAGCCAAGTAGTTGTGTATGAGTGGACGTGACTCATGTCATGTTCTCACAAACCAGCCATTTGTCATGTGTACTCATACACAAACTACTTATAAAGCAGTCTTAAGTCAGGTATACAAACACATATCCCTCATAACTGCCCAAGTCAAGTACAGAATAGGATCACACACAATGTTGAGCTGATCTAATTATGAATAGACTGCAATGGGTGAAATATTTATTTACCAGGATGTCTGATTCAAGATGGTCTTGAATTGTTACGTTACTTGAAGCAAACACAAGGTCATCGTTTATCTAGTGAGAAAAAGGAGATAACACAATTGTTGTAGAGTACACCAACATGACTGTTGCAGAAATATCAGCTAGAAGTAATCCTAAATAAAACCAAGTAACGATCACCGACTATCTACAAATACACTCAATCCCACATCCAGCTCTTACAAACCCAATCATGTCCTCACAAACCAGCCATCAGTCACGTTCACTCATACACAAACTACTTGGCTGATTCAGACAACTACACAACACAATTATTATTAAGTTAAATAACTTTTAGCTCATTAGGTGAGCTGCTAGATGTCTCTGTTGCACTAAGAGTTACATGTAAATGCGGATTAAAGAGCTTTTCAGAGAACAATGTTACAAGAGGCTTTTCTAATGGCATCTACAGAGATAAACAACAAAACATATTTGTTGAATACGTAAAAGAGTTAAATTTACATTAACCCTAACATGCATTATTTAAACCTACAGTCAGTATTTATTGATAAACCAAGGCATATAATTATGTATTTGCTCTGTCTGAGTGAAATATGGAATTTAAAATCAAATCCTCCATGTTCTTGAAATGGATGTTTGTCTATTTGTAGAGCACACCACAACTGATTTATACCCAGTTCTTAAATACTGACAAAATGTAATTATACCTCTTCAGGTTCCCCATTAACCCCTTATAAACCAATCCCTGCTCTTACAAACCAGTAGGAAGTAATCCTTAATGAAACCATGCAAAACGTTAATGGTCACTAACTTGATCTACAAATACACTATAAACAAAGTCGTGTTCAGTCCTTACAAACCCAATCATGTCCTCACAAACCAGCCATGTGTCACGTCTACTCATACACAAACTACTTAGCCTACTGACTGTACATAGATCGTACAGAGCACAATTTAAACATAATGAATACAAATATGAAATGACATCTAAATCACTCCTCAAAGTGTTACAAGTACTGTAATGATCACTGTTTCTGTGCTTCAGGAAACTGTGCTGACTTTTGTACCAAGTCCTCACAAACCAAACTGTGTTCTTATAAAGCAGTCTCAAGTCAGGTATACAAACACACATCCCTCATAACTGCCACAATGTTGAGCTGATCTAATTATGAATAGACTGCAATGAGTGAAATATTTATTTATCGGGATGTCTGATTCAAGATGGTCTTGAATTGTTACGTTTCTTGAAGGATCCATCATCATCAGTGGCATCAATGCTGTTGAAAACAAAAGAATTAGTAGTAATTAAAAAAAAAAAATTTATCAATCAATTAATTTTTCCAACCTTAAAACTACAAATGATCTAACCTTCACACTTTCTGTGAAAGCAAGAAACAGAACTTTTATAAACCTACATTGAAAAAAATCTGAGTGCTCACCAAACAATTTCTCTATTGTGTTTGAAATCTTGTTCCCCAAAAGAGTTAGCATCTTTTCCTGTGATTAGCCGTCCTTTGTACTGTAAAATAAAACTTCCTTTCTCGATATTTACTTTTGCAAATATGCTACGACCTGAAAGAGGTCAGCAAAAAATAAATAAAATTAAAATTAGGTGACATTTCCTCAAGCAGATATTCTGACAATACTACTCTTACCTCATTCTGTTGTTAGTTACTTGACTTTTGCATAAAAAGCTAACCATCTTTATCTTAATTCCTAAATCCTTTTAAGAACCCTTTTGAAATCAACTGGCCAAATATAATTTAAAGAGAAAGGTTTTGTACTGTTATTTACTACTTGTTTAATAGGATTTTAATGTCATGTTTTACACTTGGGTTACATTCATGACAGAAACAGTAGTTACTCATTACACAAGATTCATCAGTTCAAAAGTTATATATAGTACAGTTCACAATATTTATATATATATGTATATTGTCTCTAATTCCCCTCATTTGCATGTCTTTGGACTGTGGGAGGAAATCCAAGCGGACACGGGGAGAACATGCAAACTCCACACAGTAATAAGATAATATATAAAATTATATATATAATGTATGTAATATGTATGTATTTTTCCTTAAAAAGGGGCTATTCTAAGAAAGAAAGTTGTTTTCTAACGTCTCACCTGCCATGTTATGTGAATTACACATATAGTGTCTGGCCCTTTAAGAATGTTAAGTGCACTATAGGGGCATATGGAGCGAGTGTGTAGGGAAGAGATCTGAAATGGCACAGTGTCCGCCTGTGTTTCTGTTCTGTTAATCAGCGTTCTGCTTCATGTACTTTTAAGAAACGCAAATCACCACATTTCAAACTAATTAATGTGTATTATTTTTACAAATAGGTGTTTTTAGAGGATATATTGAAGATAAAATACATACCAGGTGAAGGAATATGAGGAGATTCACCTCCTGAGAAACTCCTCTGGAGCTCCGCTGTATGTGTGTAGGCTCCTCCGGGCGCGCGGCTGTGTGTATATTTTGGCGGGAGTGTGTATCCAGCTGACGCTCTAACTCACGATTTTGTCGATACACAAGCGCTTACACAAAACCGGTCTGAGGTTTACCGGGACCGTTCTTAAATAAACCAGTAACCATGGAACCGTTTATCATTTATAATATCTAACTACTGTAGTAGTTGTGTCTCTGAACTACCTACAGATCCAGTCTACTTTTATAAAGTGAAAATCATTATAGGCTTAAAAAAAACAGCATTAAACATGCAGGATTTACAGGGACACCAAAAGTGTCCTTATAAACCCAGAGTCCCCGTAATGCTGGTATGTATTCAGGAATATTGTCCCCATAAGTCATACATACCAACACACTCATACTCATACACACACACACACACACACACACACACACACACACTCATACTCATACTCATACACACACACACACACACACACACACACACACACACACACACACTCACACACACACACACACACTCATACTCATACACACACACACACACTCACACACACACACACTCATACTCATACACACACACACACAGTACAGAAATGATTGTAAACAGCAGCTGTTTTAGGTTTCACAGACTGGGTTGAGTTATTGGTGGTGCGGTGTTTCCCAGGATGCATCACACCACTGGCTAAAATGGTGTCAATAGAATGTAAATAATTCAATGAATATTTAACTAATGTTAGATAAAAACTTCACCAGTTTAAATCTGTCCTCCTACTGCACTCGGAGCTGTAAAAATAATGAGTTTATTAGGACTTTTATTAAACCATAACTGAGTCTCAGGGAGTGAAGAGAATGTGCAGCTTCATTTATACTCACCAACTCTCTTCAATATTCATTTCTGGTTAATGTTTGTATCTGAAGTCATTTCAATATTTCATTATTTCCAAATGAACATGATGTTTCTAACTGACCCTGAACATGATCATGTTGTTGTATTTAAGTGGCCTTGATTCAGAAAAAGTTGGGACAGTATGGAAAATTTAAATTAAGTTTCTTACATCGACTCTGACTTTTATTTGATGTCAGACAGGATGAACCTGAGATATTTAATCTTTTATCTGCTCGACTTAATTTATTAATAAACATCCATTCCTGCATTTCAGACCTGCAACACATTCCAATAATAGTTGGGATGGGGGCATTTTCGGGCAAAAAAACTAAATAATGGTGTGATTTTAAACAGGTGATTGTAATCATGGTTTGGTACAAAATATTTGATGAGCAGCAGCTTCTCTCTTTCACATCTCAAGCCCCCTTGAAACACACACACATTTACAATCATAACACAGGTGTGCGACTAAAAAGCTGTTTGATTATTTTCATCTAATTTCCATGTATTTTGGTGTGCTGAAAACAAAAAAAATATTGAAAAAAATCCTGGACGTCAGGATTTGCCACAAAATGCAAAATTCTCTTCAAATTTAGTAAATTTTTCTCAATTTTTGGTATTTTTTTATCTTAGGGTTCTTAACCAAATTTAAAGTCAAAATTACTATTAATTAATTCACATCAGTGCATTCAAGATATACAATGCCAAAAATATATAACTTTCAAAGAAATGAACTTTCAGTGAGCTAATGAAACCAGCATCAACATGTTGGATGTTGGATTCCTATGGTATGGCGAGAGCAAAAGAACCATAGTGACGATTGTTACTTTTGTTCATGCGATGTGAAAGGGTATAATTCAAAATGGAAGCATTCCATTTCATACCCCAATCTTCACTCAGCAATTCGTCCCATCCCCCATGGCACAGATATACCAGTACCCAAGGCCCCTGCTACCTTGGAAGAGATAACTAGCTCCGATGAAGATGGAGTCATACCTGAACCAGATGATGAATCAAGTTCTGACTTTGAAGATGATACAAGACCGAAATTGTTTTCCCAGGAGGAGATGAATGATTTGGTAAGAGACTTGAATCTTCCCAAAGATGCCGCTGAGTTACTCGGATCAAGGCTCAAAAGCAGGAATTTATTGTTGCCAGGAGTGTCTTTTTCATGGTTCAGACATCGTGAAAAGGAGTTCGTTCCTTACTTTGCCCAGGAAGATAAGTTGGTTTATTGCATCGATGTCGAAGGTTTGATGGGTCAATTCCAAATCCAATATGATTCAGCGCAATGGCGTCTTTTTATAGATTCTTCAAAAAGAAGTCTCAAAGCAGTTTTACTCCACAACGGCGGTTTTTATGCTTCCATCCCTGTAGGTCATTCCGTACACCTCAAGGAAACCTACGAGAACTTGGAATTGGTTCTTCGTAAACTTAAATATGAAGACCACGGTTGGCAAGTGTGCGGGGATTTGAAAGTCTTGTGCATGCTGCTCGGGCAACAAGCTGGGTATACCAAATACCCTTGTTTTCTGTGTCTATGGGACAGTCGAGACCGACAAAATCACTGGACCAAGAAGAGTTGCCAGCCGAGGGTGCTCACAGGGTACCACCTCTCCACATAAAATTGGGATTGATGAAGCAATTCGTAAAATCCCTTCCAAGAGATGGAGAATGCTTCAAATACTTGGTCATCAAGTTTCCAGGCCTCTCGGAGGCAAAACTGAAGGAAGGTGTGTTCGTCGGACCAGACATTAGAAGGCTTATAGCTGATCAAGAGTTTATCGATACTGTAAGGGCTAAATACTTTAACTGATGTATTTTGTATTTTGGTTGGATTAATAGTAATTTAGGGTTTTGGTAATTAGTTTAACATTACATATTGGAGTAATATTGTTTATATTACTGTTTATGTATCAATTAAGTTAATTATAGATAAATGTGTGTTTATGTGCTTTAAATTTTCTTTTAGTGTAAACTAGTACTGTCACTTTAAGAGACACGCGATTCTATAGGAGTGAGGGGGGAATAGGAGGCGGGGAAAGCCACGGCAGGTGTAGAAGCACACGGTTTTCTTACCGTGCAGTTGTGTTTGTTTGATGAATATAACAGTGGAAAAAAGGGAAATTAAAGGTATGGTTTCGCTTTAAACTCTTGGATGTGTGGATATTTGTCAACCGAAACGACCAGAGCACGAGTAAACCATCGCTGCACCAGAACAACAGGTTTCACCCCAAAATAAAGTAAGAAAACCTGCTTCACATTGTCTGTGAGTGGAAAGCTGTTCAAGTAAGTGCATCTTTACTGTATCAGCTAAGCAACAGGTGTAAAGCTAATGAGCTATGGCTGACGATTCAGCTTTAGTGGAAAAAAGACGAGTGAAGCTAACAGTTAAGGCTAGAGAGGATGCTCTAGCAAGGCAAACGAGTGCAAGGAGGGCTAAGTTAAGCCAGTTAACTGGAAAGAAAAATGAAATGCTTCAGTTAATGGATGATGATAGCAATGTGGACGTGGTTAAAAACAAGTTGCAAGTTGAGTTTAACCAGCTGTTTGAAGACTTTCACAACCTAAATACTTCTGTAAAGGGGCTGTTATGCCAGATCTCATCTGAAGAGGAAATTAAACAGGATCAGCAATGTTGGTTTGAGCCTAAAGCCACATCGTTTCGTGAATTCATAACTGAGGTCAATGCTTGGATTAAAGTTGTTCCCCAACGTAGGGAAGAAGCACGCCAGATTAATGAGGGCGTGTGCCCTGGAGATAGTGTTTCTGTTACATCCTCTAGAACGTCTAGGAAGTCTAGAGCAAGTACTGGGAGCTCTGCAA
The DNA here is from genome assembly GCF_030014385.1 of Trichomycterus rosablanca. NCBI lineage: Eukaryota > Metazoa > Chordata > Actinopteri > Siluriformes > Trichomycteridae > Trichomycterus > Trichomycterus rosablanca. The sequence goes on along the minus strand of NC_085990.1, from coordinate 54,379,558 downwards.
CATCGTCGGTAGCGTCCTCTGCACGTCTACAGGCAGAGTTGGAAAGGGCAACACTATTGGCTAAAGCAGCAGCACTAAGGCAAAAACACGCTTTGGAAGAACAAGAACTGAAAGTTAAAGCTGAAAAGGAGGAATTGGAGGTTAAAATAAGGGCTCAGAAAGAGCAGCTGGAGATAGAGGCTGCACTTGCTGTCACTGACGCACAACTTAAAGTTTTACAACAATACAAGGGGTCACGGGAACCAAGCGTTACACAAAGTGACAGAGGTGCAGTGCCAACTGTAATGAAGAGGGAACCTACTTCTGGAATTAATGAAACGGATTTTCACACTAAGGATGCTGCTCCATCTAACAGTTCAGTAAATACAGAGACTCTGTGTACTGTAATGCAGCGACAAAATGAGATTACAGAATGCTTGGTTAGGCAACAAAGACTCTCTTCATTACCACCACAAAACATCCCCACATTTAAAGGAGATCCTTTGGAATACATACTCTTTATTAGAGCATTTGAACATGGTGTAGAGAGCAAAACAGAAAATAACAGTGACCGACTGTACTTTTTGGAGCAATACACCAGTGGGCACCCTAGAGAGGTGGTGCAGAGTTGTTTTCACATGAACCCAAACAAGGGTTATTGTGAAGCTAAACGTCTCCTAAAGGAACATTTTGGAAATGAATACAAAATATCTGTAGCATACATGGATAAGGCTTTACACTGGCCCGACATCAAAGCAGATGACAGTGAAGCACTCAACTCCTATGCCCTTTTTTTGACTAGCTGCAAAAATGCAATGGCAGAGTTAGATTATATGGATGAGATGGATAATGCTGCCAACATGCGTGCAATAATTTTCAAATTCCCATATAAGTTGAGAGAAAAGTGGAGAGGCGTTGCCTGCGAAATACAAGAAAAACAGGAGCGCAAACCTAGATTTAAAGACATAGTGAGGTTTGTTACCCGACAAGCAAAGATTGCTTTAGACCCAGTGTTTGGAGACCTAAAGGACAGATTCAAAACTCAGATAAGATCTCCTTCAAACATGAAGTCAGATAGAATGGGTAGTAAAAAGAGTTTCACTACCACAGTGACCAAGTTGGACTATCAACAAAGTACAGATATTGGTATAATTCCCAGTAAAAAGGGTCCTAACAGTCCTTCTAAACCATTCAGTAAGCCTTGCATCTTTTGTCAAGGTGAACATATATTGGACCAGTGTAAGAAGCTGCAGAAATCTTTGCATAAAGAAAAGTTGGACTTTCTCAGAAGCAAAGGCCTGTGCTTTAGTTGTCTTAAAACAGGACACATGAGTAAGACATGTGGGGAGAAATTGCAGTGCCAGCTCTGTGCAAGAACACATCCCACACTTCTACATATAAAAAACAAAAAGAAAGTTGTACGCTGTGAAGAGCAGCCAAAGGATGAGGAGAACCCCACAGTGATCAGTAGTTTTGTGGAAAAAACAGACAAAAAAGCCAGTAACGGGGCCGGGAGCACAGATAGTGTCCTTGCCATCGTCCCAGTACAAGTAAAGGCAAAGAAGGGCAACAAGATAGTCACTTCTTATGCTTTTCTGGATCCTGGTAGCAATGCCTCTTTTTGCACTGAACGCCTTATGAATAAGCTTAACCTTTGTGGACGAAAGGTTAATATTCTCTTGACCACTATGGGAGAGCAAAGGATTGTTCACAGTAATGCTGTTGCAGACTTGGAAGTAAGTGGCCTTCTTAGTGACAACTTCATTGAGTTAACTGAAGTGTTTTCACAAAAGGTAATTCCAGTGAGTAAAGCTAACATTCCAAGTCAGGAAGAAATAGACAGATGGCCTCATCTGAAAGATGTTCATATTCCAAGCATAGATGGAGAAATAGAACTGCTAATAGGGGCAAATGTGCCAAAGGCATTGGAACCAGAAAAGGTAATCCACAGTGTAAAGAATGGACCTTATGCCGTAAAAACAATGTTAGGATGGACGGTTAATGGACCAATAAGAGAGGACAGCTGCATAAGGACCAAAACTGGTGTACCACACATAGTGTCAAATCGAATATCTGTGGCCAGGCTAGAAGAACTGTGGAGTCAACAGTTCAAGTATGACTTTCCTGAAGGTAGACAGGATGAGCAGGCGGAAATGTCAAAGGATGATCTCCTTTTTTTGGACAAAGTGGCCATGTCAGCCCAATTAAAGAATGGGCACTATTGTATTGCCCTGCCCTTAAAGAACAAGGAGGTTAAAATGCCTAACAACTGTGCCATTGCTGAGCAGCGGGCCTTAAATTTGAAGAAGAAGCTTCTTAGAAATGTTCAATTTCAGGAGGACTACATCACATTTATGAACGATATGATCACAAGAGGTTATGCGGTAAAGGTTCCTAACGAAGACATCAACCGCAGAGATGGAAGGGTGTGGTACATTCCACATCATGGAGTGTATCATCCCAAAAAACGCAAAATCCGTGTGGTGTTTGATTGCGGAGCATCATATCAAGGGATGTCTTTAAATGAGGAACTTCTTCAAGGGCCCAACCTCAGCAACACTTTGATTGGAGTTTTAACACGGTTCCGCCAAGAACCGGTGGCAATGATGGCTGACGTGGAGGCCATGTTCCACCAGGTAAAGGTTCCTTCTGATGATGCTGACCTGCTCAGATTCTTGTGGTGGCCAGGCGGTAATGTTAATCAGAACCTGGAAGAATATAGGATGGAAGTGCATTTATTTGGTGCCACTTCATCTCCAAGTTGTGCTAGCTACGCTTTGAGGCGATGTGCTGAAGACAACAAGCACATGTTTGATGCTTCTGTAGTTGACACAATTTTGCACAACTTTTACATTGATGATTGTCTGAAATCAGTTGCATCTTTCGAACAGGCATTGTCTTTGTATCAGGGTCTGAAGGAAATCTGCAAGGCTGGAGGCTTCAGGCTAACAAAATGGATAAGCAACAGCGCAGAAGTTCTGGCTAAGATGCCAGATGAAGAAAAGGCAAAGGACATCAAAGACCTCGATCTGGATCATAATCCATTTCCCATAGAAAGAGCATTAGGAGTACAATGGTGCTTCCAGTCGGACTGTTTCAAGTTTAGAGTTGTCATCCAAAACAAACCTCTTACTAGAAGAGGCATCCTATCCATGGTGAGTTCAGTATATGATCCTCTAGGGATCTTGGCACCAGTTATCTTGCCTGCAAATAACATCTTGCAAGAATTGAGCAGATCAAGATTTAAGTGGGATGATGTTGTGCCAGACAGCCTTGTTCAGCAATGGTTTAAGTGGGTAGAGGGCATACAGCTGCTTGGTGAGTTTGGACTTGATCGGTGTTTTAAGCCTGCACACTTTGGAGCGCCAGTGTCCGCTCAGCTGCATCATTTTAGCGATGCCAGTGAAGTGGGCTATGGCACAGTCACTTATCTAGTCCTACAGAACAGTCGCAATCAGATGCACTGTGCCTTTGTTCTAGGAAAGGCTAGAGTAGCGCCTCTCAAACCCACAACCATACCACGACTGGAACTCACCGCAGCAACCTTAGCAACACGAGTGGACTGCATGCTAAAAAGGGAGATACAGTTTCCACTAGGGGACTCTGTATTTTGGACAGACAGCACAGCTGTACTGAAGTATATCGCCAACGAAACTACAAGATTCCGCACTTTTGTGGCCAACAGGGTGTCAGCCATTATTCAGACATCTGCGGTGTTTCAATGGAAATATATCTGCTCTCACCAGAATCCTGCAGATTACGCATCAAGAGGACAGGAAGTAGGTGCATTCATGCAGAATAAAGCCTGGATTTTAGGGCCTGACTTTCTTTTAAGGCCAGCCAATGAATGGCCAGTGATGTCTATTCACCTAGACAAGCCAACAACAACAGACCCAGAGGTAAAGAAAAATGTAATAGTCAATGCTGTCACAGTTGAAGAAACAAATGATATACTGAAGCAGCTCATTGAGTACTTCTCCTCATGGCTACGTCTTAAAAAGGCTACGGCATGGCTTCTTAGAATAAAAAACACACTACTCAACCTATCTAGAAAGAGAAAGGAATTAAGACTGAGTTCACAGACTGAGTTGAAGAAGGAAATGTCAAGCTTCAGAAGGAAACTTGTCAAGAAAACTCTTACAGTGGAAGAGCTACAGAGAGCTGAGCAAGAAATCGTACGTTATTGCCAGCAAAAGAAATTTCTAGAAGAAATTTTGGCTCTTAGAATGCACAAGCATATTAGAAAAGGCAGTCATCTATGCAAGCTTAATCCAGTGTTGATTAAGGGCGTTCTCAGAGTTGGTGGGAGGCTTAGTAGAGCAGCCATACCAGAAGAAGCCAAGTACCCTGCTATTCTACCAAAGGACCATAAAGTATCTAGATTAATTCTGCAAGAGATCCACAAGGAAATAGGTCATGGTGGACGTAATCATGTTCTCTCTCAACTACGTCAAAGGTACTGGATTCTCAATGCTACTGCCTTGATTAGAAGGGTCTTATCAAAGTGCATAACCTGCCGGAGACTACAAGGTGGTATTGGTCAACAACAAATGGCAGACTTACCCACAAACAGAGTTCTGCCAGATGAACCGCCATTCACCAAAACAGGTGTAGATTACTTCGGCCCGTTTGATGTAAAGCGAGGAAGGAGTAAAATAAAGAGATATGGTGTTATCTTTACATGCCTTACGGTGCGAGCTGTTCACATTGAAATGGCCGCATCTTTGGATACGGACTCATTTATCAATGCCTTACGACGCTTCATTGCAAGACGTGGCCAGGTGTTAGAAATGCGTTCTGACAATGGCACTAATTTTGTTGGTGCTGAGCGAGAGCTAAAAAAGGCTATTCAAGAATGGAACACCTCTAAATTGGTGAATACTCTGCTACAGCATGGCATTAAATGGATGTTTAATCCACCATCTGGCTCTCACCATGGTGGAGTTTGGGAACGCATGATCCGTTCCATCAGGAAAGTTCTTAACACCACCATAAGGATGCAGAATTTGGATGAAGAAGGCCTACACACATTCCTCTGTGAAGCAGAGGCCATCTTGAACAGTCGGCCTATCACCACGCCTTCTAATGACCCAAACGACATGGAGGCACTTACCCCAAACCATCTTCTGTTGTTAAAAATTAGGTCATCTATGCCACCAGGGCTATTTGAAAAGGATGACCTGTATGCACGAAGAAGATGGCGGCAGGTGCAATACTTGGCTGACATTTTTTGGAAGAGATGGGTGAAAGAGTATCTGCCCGAGTTGCAGAAACGTCAAAAGTGGACAAGAGTGTCACGGAATTATGTTCCTGGAGACATTGTTCTGATTGTAGATGAATCTGCGCCAAGAAATTCATGGGTGATGGGTAGAGTCATCCATACTCTGCAGGATGAACATGGACTTGTGCGCAGAGTTCGTGTCAAAACTAAGACTAGTGAGCTTGATAGACCTATCACTAAAATTTGCCTTCTTCAAGAAGCTGAATGAGGCAGTGGTAAAGACTGCACTCCTACGGTGTGTCAAGTGCTGGCAACCTCTGACACCAGAAGACAGTCATTAACTGCAGAGACTATCTTTAATGTACATATATTTAATGTCTATAAGGCTATTCCCTTTATGTAAGATAATTGTTTCTATTAATAGAATACAATTAGGGGCCGGGTGTGTAAGGGCTAAATACTTTAACTGATGTATTTTGTATTTTGGTTGGATTAATAGTAATTTAGGGTTTTGGTAATTAGTTTAACATTACATATTGGAGTAATATTGTTTATATTACTGTTTATGTATCAATTAAGTTAATTATAGATAAATGTGTGTTTATGTGCTTTAAATTTTCTTTTAGTGTAAACTAGTACTGTCACTTTAAGAGACACGCGATTCTATAGGAGTGAGGGGGGAATAGGAGGCGGGGAAAGCCACGGCAGGTGTAGAAGCACACGGTTTTCTTACCGTGCAGTTGTGTTTGTTTGATGAATATAACAGTGGAAAAAAGGGAAATTAAAGGTATGGTTTCGCTTTAAACTCTTGGATGTGTGGATATTTGTCAACCGAAACGACCAGAGCACGAGTAAACCATCGCTGCACCAGAACAACAGGTTTCACCCCAACAGATACCATGACGGATCCTCAAAAAGAAGGGTGGATTGCATTTACAGAAGTCATAAAGAAATTTTTAGGCAATAACAAAGATCCTGACTACAAAAAGATCGTCGGACGAATGCTGAAAGCATTTCAAGCTTTAGGTTGCCTGATGAGTTTGAAAGTGCATTTCCTCCACTCCCACCTTGACGACTTTTCTGAAAATTTGGGAGCTGTGAGTGAAGAGCAAGGCGAACGATTCCACCAGGACATTAAAGAGATGGAAAGAAGATACCAGGGAAGATGGAGCATTACAATGATGGCAGACTACTGTTGGACGCTTCAGAGAGACATTGCAGATTCTACTCACAAGCGTAAATGTACCAAGAGGAGCCTCACAGGGAAGAAGAATCGATTTTAGTGTGTGTTAGTGAGCTCATTCCAGTTAAAAAAATGATTTATGAAAAATTTGTAATAAAAAATTAATTTTATGAGTCTACTTTCATTTATTTTGAGGTATTACCTTATTTAACATAGTTACCTAAATTGTCAGAAAATGTGATGTCCTATGACAAAACGGAGGTCATTATCGGATTCAGCGCAGCCAAAAACATAAAGATTACGTGGAATAACCAAAACAGCTCTTGAAATTTTTTTTTGCAGACCTGTGCATTACTGCTCTATCTCTTATAACTAACTGAATTCACATTATTAACTAATTGTTGATTTTACACTAATCATAAAAACATTTATGTTTACAGTGATTTGTAGAAAATTAAAGGAGGCCTTAGATTACTGATCACTTTAAATGATTTTACTGGATTATTTACCGTAGTACATAAAACATACGTAATAGTGCCGATGTGGATATTTGTTGAAATGTAGATAATCGTTATAAATCTATGTTTAGCATTAGCCAGGTTTGCTCTGACATCGGACATCCTGGCCCTGGAATACAGGTGACTATGGTCACTGGTGTCTTTACCCTAGTGAAAAATATTTACTTAATTATATTTAAAATACTGAGATTTGTGTGAGTTACTATAAATAAACTAGCAAATGTCTGTACTTATTCAAAATAGTTGTGGCCTATCGGGTTAAGGTACGGGACTAGTAATCCAAAGGTTGCTGGTTAAAACTCCACCACTGCCAGGTTGCCACTGTTGCTTAGACCAGGGGTGGGCAATAAAATTTTCCAAGGGGCCACATAAGAAACTGTTAGTGCTGTGGAGGGCCGGACCAACAGGGTGAACTTCATTCTGCTCAATAATAATAAAATTTCAGTTCTGATGAGCTCGATGTTACAATCAGAGTAAAAACATCAACATTATTTCACTATTGAATCAACTTTCTTGAAAACAAATGTGAACAGAATGTGCAGTAACTTTACACACAGTGCTGCTGCTATTTGGATCACAAAGCTGATCTTAACTGCTCCAGTCCTGGGTGTGTAAAACGTTATAAAAAGTCTGTGTTGGGGAGCTCAGGTGGTGCAGCGGTAAAAACACACGCTGCAAACCAGAGCTGGATCTCAAATACATCGTATCGAATCTCAGCTCTGCCTTGCTGGTTTGAGGCTGAGCAGCTATATGAACAACGATTGACCTGTTGTTCAGTTGGGTGTGACTAAAGCTGAATGTGGGTCTCTCTCTGTCAGAATGGTGCAATTACGACCTTTGCTGGCTGATTAGAGGCGCCTACACAGAGATGAGGAAGGAGTGCTCTTAGGGTGTGTCTCTCCGTACACAACGCTAGGTGGCACAACACTTGTCAATGTGTGGGTGATAAGATGCAGGCAGCCGCTGCTCACATGTCAGAGGGGGCGTGGGTTAGCTTCAATCTCCTCGGTCAGGGCAGGGATCAGCATAAGCAGAGAGGAAGAACGATGCAAATTGGGCAATTGGACTCGCTAAAGGGGGAGAAAAAGCATAAAAAAAGTCAGTGTTGGTTTGCAGTTTAGTTAAAATAAGCAATAATACCCAGGTTTTTTGCATCACACTAAATGCCTTAAAACTAGTCAGAAAATATGTAAATTAAGCATTTTAATCATAAAAAATTCTGTTTCCATGCACAAAAGTAAGATATAGAGACTCAGTACAAGTCTATTTCTCTCATTTCAAGTCTATTGGTAAGACTGCATTGCTAGTAATCCGAGACTCAAAAGAATGTACTTTATACTCAAATTAAAACATCATACACCAAGTCCGTTAATCAAAAGAAACAACAGAAAATCTGAATTTTTATCTATCAATTTTTATTAACTTTAACAAGTGTGCCATCATGGCAGCTTTATCCAAATACACAACAAGCAGGTTCAGGCAGCTTCTGAGAATTCTATTAAAACACGTAAATCTTAGATGTCAAGGCTTTCCAATAACAATGTCCCTCTGTATACAACATTAACAACATTGCTTGGTCTTCATATACCATCTTTAAACATAAAATAAGAATAAAAAGGGTCCTTCAATCTGGACCTGACTTGCAGCACATAATAGTACACCATGACGTACAGAACACCTTGGTGCAGCAGGTCTTTGGGGAATGTTCTCACTGGGTTCTTCCCAACACTGATCATGCAGTTATCCTGGTCAGTTAGAAGCAGGGGGTTGATAGACGACATCTGCTAAGAAAAGCAGCAGCGTTTTCAGAGGGCTGAAAAAACAAAAACAAAGACACTATAAGCCACAGACATGAACAGAACAAACTATATTCAGGATTTAAATCACAACTTAAAGTTTCTTTGCAGCAGTTTAGTGAACTATCTAAACAACAAATAAATAACAGTTGACAATACTTACCATGAGAAGATGAAACAGAGCCTCACTCGGCTGTCCCAGTTTCTGTGGTGGTGCAACTCCTGATGGGAAGAGTGCTGGAAGGCCGTTCAAAATCTCAATGGACTGTTGCACTATATAAAGAAAAGCAAAATGTCTTAGTGAAATTAAAATCACTTTTGAAATCAATTTTTCCCTTCCAAAATGTTTACAATATGTCATATCCAATTCCCTTCATTTCTGCCTGGCCACACCACAGGATTTACAATAATTACATTTATTTTACCTTCAGTCACCGAAACCCCCAGACTTCAACATCTACCCAGAATAAAACAGACACCACCAAACGTGTACAAACCAGAGTTCTAGACCAACCTGAGAGCTCACAACATTCCTCATGAACAGACATGACTTTAGACGGGGCTTCAGACTACCGCTTGTTGAGGATGATAAAAATAGCACATGGGATATTTTACTGATTACTGATAAACTGTTTTGCTTCAGGGTCGAGTGGTAAATAAAGACTTAAACTCAACATCTATAAAACAATCATATACTAATAAAGCAGTATTTCATCCAGACATTATTTTAAATCACTTTTATTTCTTCATCAAGTTTTTACCACAAGCATAATGCACATTTCTATCTGTAATGAGAATGTATCGTAGCATCAAGCAGTAAAGCAGTTTTGTCTGTTTGTGTTTAACACGCTCTTAAACATAGACAAACTTTCTAACAACATTTAAGTAACATTTCCTGTTAGAGTCTCTGTAATCTGGTCAACCTTCAAAGTACTATTCACAAACTACAATGTAATGTTTGTGTTCAGTGATCAGCCAATTTAGTGATTTTAAACTTAAATTAGAAATATGTTTGTGCTCGATTCTTCTTTCAGCCATAAATGTTAATAATTGTTTATAATTACTGTTTGCTAGCTATTTACATCCATCAACCATAACATTAACACCACCTCCTTGTATCTACACTCATGGTCTATTTTATCAGCTCCACTTACCATACTGGAGTACTTTGTAGTTCTACAATTACTGACTGTAGTCCATCAGTTTCTCTGCATAGTTAGTTATCCCTCTTCCATCCTGTTCTTCAATGGTCAGGACCCCCACAGAGCAGATATTATTTAGGTGGTGGATCATTCTCAGTACTGCAGTGACTCTGACATGGTGGTGGTGTGTTAGTGTGTGTTGAACTAGTACAAGTGGATCAGACACAGCAGTGCTGCTGGAGTTCTTAAAACATTGCGTCCACTCACTGTCCATTCTATAGACACTCCTACCTCGTTGGTCCACCTTGTAGATGTAAAGTCAGAGACGATCGCTCATTTTTTGCTGCAGTTTGTGTTGGTCATCCTCTAGTCCTTCATCAGTGGTCACAGGATGCTGCCCAAAGGACGCTGTTGGCTGGATGTTTTGGTTGGTGGAACTGAGATGCTTAAAAACTCCAGTGGCACTGCTGTCTTATCCACTCATACCAGTGCAACACACACCAACACACCACCATCACATCAGGGGGTCCTGACCATTGAAGAACAGGATGGAAGAGGGATAACTTAGTATGCAGAGAAACTGATGGACTACAGTCAGTAATTGTAGAACTACAAAGTACTCCAGTATGGTAATTGGAGCTGATAAAATAGACCATGAGTGTAGATACAAGGTGGTGTTAATGTTATGACTGATCTGTGTATGATGCCCATTACAATGCATGCTGGTTCTGAAGAGCCACAATATTACAGTATTTACATCAAATTGTTATTACAAGAAAACCTAAATACAATATTAACCTCCACTGATGTGTTTTCATGAATGAAGTTAATTATAAGTAATAAAGTGATGCTTTATAATATTTTAGACAGCTGGTGCCTCTAGGGGAGCAAACTGCTGAATAAATGTTGAATAATGAATTATATTGAATTTACCTTCATCCAGAGTCACTGGTGACCTCATGACATTTTTCATGACTCCAAAGAACTGAACTTTAGAACAGAATGTTTTCCATCTTTCCCTCAGTTCTGTGGTGTAGCTGTGATGGTCAGATTAAAGAAAATCCTCCATCCAACTCATCCATCACCTGTAAACAAGCACAAACAGCCATGAGAACATATTTTAGAGAACTAGAACTGAAGCTTCTGGATTTTTATTTAATCACTATTTCTGATCTAAAACTGAGATCATTATTGTCACAATTCATTTGGGCCATAAGGAGAAAAATCTGATTTAAAAGATATTTTAAAGAGTTTACAAAAAGTATAAATATAAATGTATATGTACACGGCCTTCTAAACAAAGTATAATTTACACAACATTACAAATAAACTAAATACTAAGAGATGAGTTACAAGAATGACTAAAATACTTCAAACAGCAGATATTAACTGTGTATTCAAATGTATTCTTTACAATAAGTCAATGTTTTTCATAATACTGTTTCTTATACATCAAATGACAATTTCACAAACATAAGCTGATTAAAAATGTTCTTTATAGCAGCAAAGTAAAGAATCAGAAGAAAAGAACAAAACTATTTATTATTACTTGTGTTCATCACTACAGGCTCCACAATAACACAACATGAGCCATGACATGATTCTACTGCAGTATTATTACTGCAATAATCATTCATTTCTCCTGATTTATTACTTCTGGTTACAAGTTATTCCTCCAAAACGCTTCTAATAAATCACCAGACTTTTACCCTCTTCCTTACATGGAAACTTTTAGCAGATTGTTCTCCACAAAGTTCTTCTCCTGTCCCTAACACCACGTTCACCAGGCTGAAGTGACCCTCACCTGTGGAGCCGCTTGTACATGAACAGTTTCAAACCAGTTCAGAAGCTCAAACTCACTCACTCACATTTAAAAACTCTCATTTTAACTTTCATCTCCTAAATGAAACTTCGTTGTTTTTCCCTCTTACAGAAAGCAGCACTCATGTTTACTCTGTGAGGCTTCGTCCCAAATCACTCCCTCTTCCCTATGTAGTGCACTTCGTAGAACATGACATATTAGCGCTTCCACCCCAAACAGTGAAGTAGTGCACTAGATAGGGAACAGGGAGTGATTTGAGACACTACATACTAGTGATGGGTCTGACGACACTGAAGCCTCGGCGCTTGCGCCGAGTAAACAAAGCGAAACCCGGTGTCGGTGCGCGTGTCACGTTAAGGAAAATCACGGGACCGATACAGTTCCTGTATCGTTTGGTTTCGAGCGCGCTAAATTGTATTAATAAAGTAACTAATTAATAATTAATAATGAAGTAATTAATAAAGTAAAATAAAAACGTATGAATGAACCTTGTTTGTTTCCAGTCTTTATCGAAGTTGCCTGCAATGACTTTTTAAATCCAGCAGATGTCGCCATTAAGTGATACAGCAACACAGTGTCGACACAGTTTGGGAAATGTGCCATACACCCAATGAGGCCTCATCTGCCCATCAGTACTACATACGGACTGTTGTGTCTGCCTCTTTATTGATAATTCAAGTTCCACACTGTTATAGTAACTTTATAACTTTATCTTTATTAACTCCCGCTCGTTCATTCACACATGCACATAACATACACCGGTGCGAAGCCAACTAGTGGTAAACCACACACACACTGTTTCTCTTGCCGGTATATCAAAATAAGAGTCCCATTCAAAGTATATAACCAAATATTACATCTCCCTTCAACAAATTAAGTGTTGCGATAATCACAGAAAATATATAGAAACAACATATGAACATACTCAGAAGAATATTGCAACAGTAGTGAACTGCACATCTGAACATAAATAGCAGATTTTTTATTATTATTTTTTTTTTTATATTCTTTTTCAAGAATCTGCCTTGGTTTAATGACACGTCCACACCTTGTTCTGAGCTGGCGCTCAGCAGGATCTGGGTCACATTCTTGGGTGTGTTGAGGTAGTTGTACTGCTGATGTCTCTTCTCCAGGGGTTGTGTTGTTCCTGTTGACCTTGGGCTGCTGCAAGGTGGATGTAGATGGGTTGTCCTGAGCTATGAGAAGGTGTTGCCTATTCCGCCTGAAGGTTTGTCCATCGCTGGTTTTGATAGCTGCGTGGGGTCTCTGATGGTCGTGTGACTATGGCTGGTTGCCATCGACCATCTTCCTGCTGGAAACGTATTTGTGCTCCAAGTGGCAGCGTTGGTAAAGGTCTGGCAGCTTTGTTGTAGTGTTGCCTTTGGCGACGCTGACATTCTTTTCTTTTTGCTTGTACAGATTTCTGAGAGATTGTCTGAGGTCGGAGCTGTTTTGTTGTTGTGGGCAGGATGGAGCGCAGCCTACGACTCATAAGTATTTGGGCTGGTGATTTCAGTCCGTCTACAGGAGTGTTCCTATATTCTAGTAGACTGAGATAGGGATCTTTTCCATCCTCATTGGCCTTCGTGAGAATTCGCTTTACAGTCTGGACAGTCTTTTCAGCTAAACCGTTGCTCTAGGGATAACGTGGGCTTGAAGTGACGTGCTGAAAATCCCAGATCTCTGCAAACTGACGGAATTCTCTGGAATTGTAACATGGCCCTTTGTCACTTACAACTTTTTCGGGAATGCCGTGTCTGGCAAATGTGCCTTTCATCTTATGGATGACAGCAGCTGTAGTGATATTGTGCAGGCGTTCAATTTCAAAGTACCGGCTCAGGTACTCACATATGATGATGTAGTTCTCTGAGTTCCAAGTGAACAAGTCTGTTGCTACAGTTTGCCATGGGTTCTCAGGGACTGCATGTGAGAGCATTGGTTCTTTCTGATTAGAATTGCAGTGTGTTTGGCATATGTCACACTTCATTACAGTTTCTTTTATCTGTTTACTCACCTGGCCAAAGCATAATGTCTCTAGCCCTGTGTTTGCTCTTCTCTACACCAAAATGTCCGGTGTGTATGTGTTGTAGCATTTATTTTCTGAGCTTGTGAGGGATTATTATTTTCTCACCTTTCAGGAGGATTCCATCAGCCTCTGTGATTTCATCACAGTGGTTCCAGTAGTCACTGATGAGTGGGGAACACTTTTTCCTCATTTCTGGCCAACCTGAACGAATGACATGTTTGAGGGCAGACAATTGCTCATCCTCAGCTGTGGCTATCTTAAGGTCGCCTAGCCTGTTTGTACTTACCGGCATTGTGCTGATGGCAGTGTGTACTTGAGTCTCCATGTCCTCAGTTAGTCAACTGTCCTCATCATCCATGGATTTCCTTGACAGTGTGTCAGCAACCGGAATGTCTTTTCCTGGTTTGTGGATGAGAGTGATGCTGTATTTCTGCAGCGCGAGCAGCATGCACTGTAGGCGTGGCGGTGCAAGAGCCAACGGCTTACGAAGTATTGACTCAAGTGGCTTATGATCTGATTCAACAGTTACATGTCGTCCATATATGTATTCATGGAATCTTTTACATCCATACAGAACAGCATAAAGCTCCTTCTCTATTTGGGCATAGTTTTGCTCAGTACTGTTGAGAAGTTTTGATGCGTATGCAACTGGATGACATTTTTGCATGATTGTTGCACCCAGACCATGTTTTGATGCATCCACTTGTAGTGTCACTTCCTTTTTTGGGTCGAAGTAGGCTAGCACTGGCCCTGGTTCAGCTGTTATTGTCTCCTTCATCTTTTCAAATGCTCTTTCATGTGTTGTGTCCCACCTGAACTCTGTGTCTTGTCGGAGGAGGTGTCTGAGTGGTGCGCTCACCTCAGCCAGGTTAGGGGCAAACTTAGCAAGATAATTTACCATGCCAAGAATTGTCTCCAGTTCTGCTTCGTTTTCTAGTGGCGGCATGTCACGGATTGCTTTCACCTTTAGGGGGTCTGGTTCCAGTCCATTAGCTGTGAGCTTGTGTCTGAAGTAGCTGACTTCTTTGACACAGATGCGACACTTGTCTGGGTTGAGCTTCAGACCTCTTTCTCTGGTCCGACAGAGCATAGCTCTTAGGTTACGGTCATGTTTTATCCCACAAGCAATCAGACTCCTCAACTCAGTACTGTAACAATTTCCTCTGGAAATTTTCTGCTGCCACACACTGAACTGTATTGACTATGTTACTTGCATTTTTTGCACACCTCCTGGAAATGCACAAGTAATTTCTGCACCTTATTTGTATTTTTGCACCTTATTTACTTTTAGGCACCTTATCGGCATTGCCAATTTTACGCTGCTAATGTACAACATGTCACTACCTCATGAACCATTGTACCATCTATTCACCATCATGTACTAACACTTGTCTTTAGTCCTGTCTTCTAATTACTTGTTTATATTAGGGATAATTAGGAATATCTTTTGTAGTTATTTATTATAGGATTTTTTGTATTTATTGTTGTATTTACAGTGTTTTGTATTGTTTTGCACTTTTTGTACCGTGTTACACCGTGATCCTAGAGGAACGCTGTTTCGTTTCAATATGTACTTGTATGTAGCTGAAATGACAATAAAACCTCTCTGACTGACTCTGACTCTGCTCCTCTTTTGTTTTCCCAAACACAATGATGTCGTCTACTATATCAGCCACACCCTCCAGGCCGTCATATGTTTCGTCGATTCTCCTTTGGAATTCATCCTGGGCAGACACGCTGCCAAAAGGGAGCCTGAGGAAGCGATATCTACCAAATATGGTGTTGAAGGTAGTGAGTAGGGACGACTCCTCTAATATGCTAAAATACCTACCTATGTCGTCAAGCGTTGGGAGGGGGTAATGTGGCCTCATTATTGCTTTGTTCAGGTGGTCTTGGGTCCAGACATACACAGAGCTTGTTTGTCTTTGGTTTTTCACATGTTACGAGTACATTTACCCATTCGGTCGGCTAATGCCAAGTTCACACTACACGACTTTCCCAGTCGTCAGGTCGCTGTACAGTTCACACTATACGACTGAATCTTTTGCACTCGGGAGTCTTTCAGTCGGTGTTTATTTCACACTACACCACTGATCGGCGATCGGGGGTTTCACACTACACGATCCATCACCAACTGAAATCGCAGGTGAGCTTCTCTGGTCTCCCAAACTACGTTTAGTCACGAGAACAAACGCGAGAAGTGACCAATGGTTTAATGATACCACGTCCAAAAATGCACGTCAACATGTAGCGAGTGATCAAAGTTTGTGAGCTGATGTGCAGCGTAAAATCAAAGAGGAAAATAAATGAATCTGAGTGGATTTGGCAACACAAACAGTATAGATTGTTCTGCAGTAAGTTGGAGGTTAATTAATAATTTTGTAATGCAGCGTGGGTGTTATGTTTTGTAGAGGACGATCAAATCAGAAATACTGTAAAACGTGTGTGTGCCGGTGTGTCCTTGTGTAAACTATATCCTCTCCTGCATTTCCCCTCACACCGTATCCTGCGTTCTCATTGGCTGTTCGGCATGTCACTCATTCCCAGTTGCCCGTCTGAGATCAGATATCTGGCGTGCTAGAAAACTCGATCCAGTCGCCGAGCGGTCGGCGAGCCGGTCGGGTCGAGATGTTGGATAGTTCACACTTAGCGACTGCGAGCCGAGTTTGATCGCCGAGCAAACGCTGAGTTGCTCCCGACCCGGAAAATCAAGCGCTGACCAGCCGCCGAGTGAAAATCAGGCCAAAAATCGTGTAGTGTGAACTAGGCATAAGTTACCCTGCATATTATGCCATCTTTTTCCATGTTCTCTAACTCTACTTTAAGACGGTCTCTGAGGGCAAAAGGTACTCTCCTCGGGGGACAAACTACTGGTGCTACGCTGGGGTCTATTCTGAAACTGCACTCACCCTGAAATGCACCAATTCCTTTAAAAACATCTGAGTACTCACTCAATATGTCGGTTGGCTGGTTCATGGGTTCTTTGTTGCTTGTAGCAGAGATCGCATAGACCACCTTTATGAGTCCAAGGGCTTTGCATGCTTTGTAGCCTTGGATGGGTGGGCTGTTGCAGTCTACAACATAAAACTTCTGTGTTGTCGATTTGTCTTTGTATTTGCTAACAAGGGTGCAGTAACCAATCACTTTCAGTGGGTGCCCTCCATAGCCATACAGCTTGTGTTTGGTTTTTTTTCAGTGTGCTGGGCATGAGCTTATTAAAGTTTTTTGTGGGTATCACAATTGTTTGTGCGCCAGTGTCCAACTTAAATGTCAGTTTTACATTACCTGGTCCCAGTTCTATGTCTGCATATGCACTATTCTCGTCGTCCTCTTCTGCTGCTGTAACGGTGTCTACAAACAGCTCAGAGTCAAGATCTTCCTGAGTTTCTTTTACAGAGTGCACCTCTTTGTGTCCTCTTTTGGGTGGAGTATAGGAGTTGGATCTGCATGCTTTTGCAAAATGGTTATATTTTTTGCACTTTAAACACCGTCTCCCCTTTGCTGGACTCTCAGTCTGTTTGTTGTGGTGGCCTCCACACCTACCACAGGCTTTATTGGGCACTTTATGGCTTTCATCTGGTCTATTAGCTTGTTTAGCAAAGCTATGTTTACCAGTTCTCCAGTGTATCGCATGCACCTCGTGGCTGTCACTAGCCATGGCTTTTAGCTGGAGCTGAGCTAGCTCGTAGGATCGGCCTATGTTGATAGCTTTATCTAGTGTTAGGTCGGGTCCTTGGCTCAGTAGCTTTTCTCTTACTTTGGGAGAGTTTGTGGCAAAAACAATACGGTCCCGGACCATTTCCTCACTGTTAGCATAATAACAGTCTTTAACGAGTAGTTTGAGCTCTGTGACAAAATGCTCGAATGCCTCACCACTCCCCTGTATCTTCTCATGGAACTTGTATCTGGCAAAGATAGGGTTAGCTTTTGGTGTGAGGTATGCTGTGAAGCCATCATAGTATGTTTTTAGCCGTTTAGCATTCTTACGGTCCATGTGTTACTTATGTCCCGTCCTTTGTCCCCAATCCACAGCAGGAGAAAACTGCATTTCTGTTCCTCTGTTTTTTGGTTGAGCAGTCCTGAAAACATGAGCTCTGCATGTTGTTTAAAACGGCGCCATGCGTCCGGCAGGTTGGACGATTGCCAGTCCATCTGTGGGGTCGGAACACCGAAAGCCTCCATCTTCTTCTTACTATAACAGATTAAGGCTTTTTATTGTTCTTTATGTGGGTCCGCGGGTTACTCTGAAACCATGTTGTGCCTACCTGCTTATTAATAAATAATTCCAGTTCCACACTGTATATTAACTATATAACTTTATCTTTTATTAACTCCCGCTACATCATTCATTCATGCACCTCACATACACCGGTGCGAAGCCAACTCATGGTAAACCAGATACACACTGTTCTCAAGACGGGTATGTCAAAATAAGTTCCATTCAACGTACAGTATATAACCAAATATTACAAGCCTAACTCATTAATGGAATGTTTTTTGTTCTGACGCTACTGCACTGATGATCCATGACTACTGAAGGGACAGGTAGAGGATAGTCTAACAGAGTTATTTAAACTAAGATAGTTATTTGTAATGTAAAATATATCATAGAGAATATACATGATATATGTTAAATTGTTCAGACATTCAGAAAGATGTCAGCACGATAGCCTAATTTATTTTAACAAATGGAGACATATAGCCTAAATCACTATTGATTTTACACCATCATAATATAGGCTACATTGTTAAAAAAAAAAAAAAAAAACTTTAAGCATGTTGGATTATTCAGCAAAATAGGCTAACCCTTAATGAAATGTTTTTTTTAGTCTCAGAGCAGCAGATAAGCCATGTCTCATGTCTATAGACAGTCTGATCCTGCTGGTGAACCGAGTAGGCATGGAGAGGCCAGACAGGTAGATAAATAAATTAACTAAAAAAAACTATTTTATGTAACAAGTTGCACACAGAACAGACGTGATGGATAGATTGTAAATGATACCCATATATTCAGAATGCTGAAAATGCATTAAAATCAGCCCAAATGAAATAGGTAAACAGGAACTCTTGGAGGCCTTCATGTTAATGTACACAGAGAAGAAAATTCTCATGTCTATAGAGCAGTGGTTCCCAAACTTTTTCTGTCACGCCCCCCTTTGGAAGATGAAAATCTGTCATGCCTCCCCCCCAATTTGCTGACAAAAATAGGCCAATTTTGTTGAAATAACTTAAGATTATTAATGTCCCTTTGACCTTTATATCAGTCATTTCTGTTGTACTCGACTTTATCAAACCACCTTTGACATCACTAAACTGCTCCTTTAATCAGTCTGCTATTTCAAAAATTTAAAAAAAAAAAAATTTGCAAACACTTTGCAAAAAAGATAACAAAGTTAAATCTGTGCCAATTTGTGAGAGTTCAAGACTTATCAGTGTATTAGTGGCTGTTTTTCTTTTTATCCCTGTCAAATACCTCTCCATTCTGTACATCTACACCAGGAGTGCCCACACTATCATGGCTTGAGATCTACTGTTTCAGTCTACAGGTCATCATGATCTACTTTTTACAGTCCCCTCATCATTTTTCAAAAAAAGCTTTGAAGCTTTTTAAATGAGCTTCAGTTCCTGTATTGATATTCAGCTTTACAGGGCAAGTGACTGATAAATCACACTGACCTTATTCTGATGATTTGCTCTGAATGGTATCAGTCAGGTTTATGTATCTGGACAGGAGCTGCTGATGCTCAAGCAGTATTTCAGGTGTTCATCAGTAAGGATGGACCCATATTTAGACTTCATTATTTTCATGTGGGAAAAGGAAGTTCCAAATTGTCCAGCAGAGACCCTCGACTTCATTTAAATGTCAGATTGTAGGTTAAAATTTCTCCATCAGAAAACTTTATAGATTAGCGCTGCTTTATGCGGGATGAGGTGTAGTCATGGTAACAAACCGCAGATGAAACAAACAGCGGCCACATTTCAGGTCCGCTGAGCTGTTTAAATGAAGCTGATCTACCAGCTACTGTGTGATGGATGTATTGGGCTCCTCTGATCTAGACTTTCTGTCAGAATGAATCCTGACAGACCTGAAAGCACAGTTTGTTTATTGTCCACCGTAAAAAAAATTCCGACATTAAAACATTGGTTCCGCGTTTAATTTTAGTCAGAAGTGCCCCTGTCATGCTTCTGCGCCCCACAAGGGGGGCGCGCCCCACACTTTGGGAACCGCTGCTAGACAATGACACCGTTATTAATAAAGTTACAGAAACCAGTGCACTGCTCTAGTGTAAACCTAACAATAGAGCACCTCTCTGTTGGGAAGACAAATGCAATTTAAATTTCAAATTATTTTTATTTCAATTTATTGCTCATGTACAAATGTAAATACGTTTTCATCTTTATCCAATTTTTTTTTACCATTTAAATCTTTATCTGATTTAAATTTGAATTGAACATGTGTAAGTGAAGTGTTTTCTGTTAACTTACCCACGTACCTTCCGGGAGACTTGGAGTGTCTAGCTGCGTCCGGAATCGCATACTTACAGAGTACGTACTAGATACGATGAAGTACGCACTACTCGGCCGGTAAAGAAGTACAAACTATCAGTACAGAAGTGTGCAGTATGCACACAACACCGCTACATACTACATCCGCCATCTTACCAATGTCAAGTGATGACGTGGCACGTGATGACATAATATCACCATAGTTACAGACTCATTACAAACCCCACTCGCCAAAATTTTGGATATTTATCGTCTTTTTGTTATTTATTCGTCTTTAAAATGTTTTATTTTATTTATCTTACTTACACTTGTAAACAGAGAACTCAGAGGACCGCCATCTTTCTTGTTTCTTATTACACTTCGAACGCCTACGCAGCTCGAGTTGCATTATGGGATACATTAACGGACCGCAAGTGTGCATCGCTTGCATACTCAAACATGGCTGCCCAATAAGTAGGTCATCCGGGTACTTGTCGCGTACCTCTTTATTTATACTGTGTATTCGGACATACTAACCGCTCTCGCGTACACATTTCGCGTACTACTGAGTATGGAAGTATGCGATTCCGGACGCAGCTTCTGTCTGCATATAGGCCGTTTCAATGAGGTAAACATTAACAACGCTACTGCGCATGTCTGTTCCTTCAGCCTTTCCGTTAGCACCATTTTTAAATATCTATCCAGCTGTCAACATGAGGAGCTCGTACTTTGCGAGTCTCCCGAACGCGGAACAAACGCGATATAAGCAGAAATTAATGATAGATCATCAAGTATCTTTTGAGGAGAATTTAATAAATGTTTTTCCGCTGACTTAAAACGTTTGCCTGAGGTAACATACCCAGCCGTGTATCACTACCTTGTTGAAACGGAGTGTGTTTACACCAGAGAGGCAGTAAAAGCACACCGCAGTTTGGACGCATACAATTATTTTCTAAGTGGAAAAGTTGGGAACATCTGTTCCTATAGTGCAGAAGGCATCAGTATTGTGTATGGGGAAGTTGGATATAATATATAATAATAATCTGACAGACAAATCACAGTGAATTACTAGTGCTTACTGAATTAGAACATATTAGCTAATGCTGAAACAATTTTTTATAGCCTAACTGGAAATACATTAAATATTCCACAGTAAGCACAATGTATTCATAAACAGTTTATTTAATTATTGTATTACAAAAGTAGAACAATGTTTTACAGGTCTGCATGTCATTTAATGATTGAGCTAAGAGCTGTTGATATAATTCCATATAGTTCCATATAATTCCATGTTATGGCTTGTACATAGTATTATAAGGGGAATGTAAACTTTTAAGGCTTATGTTAGGATTATGCTTATTCTGTTCTTTTAATACCAATATTAAGTGCCTGCGTATTTTAATACACTTAAGCTAAACGTCAGGGACAAGACACCATAAGAAAAGCGTTCAAGTGAGTACATTTGTTCACAATATTTTATTATAAAAACATTGCTATATATTACATTTATTATAAAAACATAAATGCTTTACTAATGGCTTCATACTATTTGTGGATGAACCACATTAGCAGTAATACAATCGAACAAAGTAGCTAGATAGGTAGGTATAACTTACACGCATAACTAAGAGCACAATCATCACAGCCTTCCATTTTAAGACACACTGATGCTCATGATTATGCTGTACTGGAATGTAGTCATCATTTTCTAAAGATTACTTAACTTTAACGGTGCAAAACACTGTTTTGATCTGCACCGTGCAACAACTTCACTTTATCTATCTGTCTATCTTGTTTTTACGCTTGCCCATTATCACTCCCTCAAGGAAACGCGAAGCTTTCTGTTCTCAGAAACGGGTGGTTTTATTCACTTCAGCAACTTCAGTAGTAACTTAAACATCAGCTTGGTCACATAAAACTTCACCACCGTCGAACTGCATTCATAAACAAATATACAGTACAAACGGAAAGTTATTATATACAATAATCTTCTTACAACTTATAATAAAGTATAAATAGACGTACCTCGCTGGCTACACACAACCAAAAAGGGAATGAACTTAATCCTTGAATAAAATAAACTACACGTGCCTCTTGCGGCATCACTTCATGTGCACTTTCTTTTAGTGGTGGGCGGATCGATCCAAATATCGATAGTATCGATACCAACGTTGGTATCGGAATCGGATCGATACTAGCGTGATGGGATCGATACTTTAGTTTCACTTTTTTCTCCGCTACATTTAGTACGTTCCTCCCGTTATTTCTTTGCTCCTCCTTCCTGCTCCGCTGTGTCGTCGTGCCGTCACGTGACTAATGGACACTACATACAGCATGGAAAATACATGCAGAGATAAGTGGATATTTTCATCAGTAAATTAAAAAAAAAAAGTTTTAAAACATTTGTTCTTCAGTTTTAATGTTGTACTTCAATTTGTTTAAGGCCAGAGAAGAAGTGCAGTGAAATAAATTAATTTTTTTTTACATTATTGTTTATGAACAAAAGAACTTTCTATGAAAAAAGAAATGACGTTCTTCAATATTTTTCTGTACTTTATTTTACAAAAAGCCAGAGATTTATAAGAGGGGGAATTATGTTTTCTTATTATATTATTGTTTCTCAACAAAAGCCCGAGAATTCATCACAATTTATTATATTATAATAATATAATATTAATATTATTAAACTGTAGTGGGTTTTTACATGTGCATGATTACCTAATAAACACAAAATCATTTATTAGTCAAAGCACATTAATGATTCACCTCATAAATCATGACACACTGCTCTTCCCTACATGAAAGTAAATAAACCGCTTTGTAAGTACAAAGTATCGGTATCGGATCGATATCGGCGATACTGGCCCTGTATTTACTTAGTATCGGATCGATACCAAAATTCCCGGTATCGCCCACCTCTACTTTCTTTAAGTGAGGTGTCACTTCAAAATATGTCCCCCTTGAAACACTCCTAATAATCTTGGTTCTTAAATAAAATATTACAATTTAAAATCAAAGAAAAATATATCAAATATGTACACAAACATATAAATATATAACTGACATTTTATGACAGTTAAAGCCCATAACTATTTAAACTTGGTCAAATATGTAGTATTATAGTACAACTGAAATAAAATGTGTGCTACAGATCCTGGAGTTGATAGTGGGTATCCAGCCGTCTCTCTTTACAGCAGCAATCCAAGCGTTTCCCTGTGCGTTGTCTTTTGGAAATCTGTACACTTTAATTTCTGAAAGCAAGTTTGTACCTGGCCTGAGGGAACATCCGACAACCGAATAACACGGTTCTAACTTTAATTTAGACATACTGTCAATAAATCAGACCTGAACTAACACAAAAGAATTGAAGCAGTTGTGGTCAATCGCTATTGTTCTGAGCGCTGTTTACAACCAAGCGTAAGTGTCTTAGGAACAGCTACGTCACTTCCTGTACTCATGAATATTCATTTGAAACGGTATATAAAGAGAATCAAACCCAGTTTAGTGAGGAACGTTCAGGTGAGAAGATTCTAGAACTTTCTCTATTTACAGGGTTAAACGCTCCATACAGGCTGTGCTGTAAACTAACACCGTCTCCAAAACCCACCAGCTTCTTACTATATTCATCCCAAACTCATCACCTACAGGTGTGTGTACCTGTACTGTAGCTCTTCCTCCTCTGCTCAATAAACCAGAACAACCTGCTCTGAGTGAAAGAGAAAGTATCAGCGCAGTTTAGTGAAGAGAGGAATATAAAGTTGTGATTCAAACTTTTCTCTCTGAGTGTTTCTGTAACTGACTGATGACATAATATAAAAGCACCAGAAAAAATGAAAAAGTTACTAAACTCTGTTACTGATCTAAACTAAAAGTTATTTGTTACTGTGATTCAGACAGAATACCAAAACGTTTCATACTTCCTACTCCTGGGCACTACATAGGGTACAATAATAATGGATTTTACACACTATGTAGGCACTATGTAGCTTATCTGAAGTGATTTAGGATTGAACCTGCTGGTTTTTACTGTTTATTTTTAACACATTTCATTATTGTTGATGTGAGTGGAAGTTGATTTTGTGTAGATTATGTTTATTATTTTATTATCAGTGTGTTATAAACATAATCTACATAGAATCTACATAAAAGTGATAAATGTGTGTGTATGTGTGCTTCAGATTAACCATACCTATGTACTTTAATCTTTTTTTTTTAACTTTAATGCATCAATTAAACTAATAATTGGCATTACTGTTTATCACTTATATTTCATGATCTGATTTGTTCATGTTCTAACAGTCACATTTAAAATCTCATTTAAAATCCACAGACTGCTGTGTGGAATACTGTAAACAGTATGGGTTTCAGGATGTGGTGTTAACAGTAATCCATACAGTACAAGTTAATCTTTTCATTACATGAACATTTCTTTTTTAAATTCCTCCCCGCTGCTTATAAGCACTTCATCATTTACTTCTATTACAGAAGTAAACAAACATCAAATCTTATTAGAGTAACAAAAAATAAACAAAAAGCACCCAGGATGTTCCGCTAGCACACCAGTGCTGAGATTCTATACTCCTTGTTTTGAAATTCGGAGTTGCCACCAGTCGGCTGGGTGTCGTCTGGCGGGCATAATTGGCATTAGCCAGCGTATTTGTGGGAGTTGGGTGGGCTATGTGTGGGTGGGTGGGTCTTTATACGCTGTGTAAGAACTCTGATTGGTGGAAGAAACGCCTGTGCAGAATGCAGAGGTGAGAAGAGGAGGGGTGTTCATGTGTCAAAAGATGTGTGCAGCGCCACAGATGTAATCTGGTATCCCTCAGCAGTAGAAGACAAAATAAGCGAGCTAAATCGGGAGGAAAATGCAGAAATAAAAAACTGTGCAGTAAATAATAGTTTTACTGATCATGATATAATTGTATATATTAGTTTTGATTGATCATGTTTAATCATTATTTAATTATTATGAAAATAGATAATTAAATTTACCTTGAAACTCTGAGGAGCCTGATTAACTGTACAGAATATCACGACCGTACCTTCTTTTTTTTCAGTGTAAGGAAGTTACTACATTTGTAATTGTAATTTGCAATTTGTAAAAGTTGTAATTGTATGGTGTTGTAACTCAGTTGTATTTTATAAGTAAAAACACAAACAAAAGTTTGGACACAATCAAATTGGAATATTTGTAGAATATTGAAGATACACAGTTTTGACACATTTCACACTAATCAGGTGAACTGGTAACAGGTGAGGGAATCATGATGAGTATAAAAGGAGGATCCATCAAAGACTCAGTCATTGTAATCAAAGATGGGTCATGGCTAATTAGTTAGTGCTAGTTTTAATTAACAATTTGATTTGCTCAATAAAAAATGACAAATAATTGAGGTATTTTACCATCCACCATAATAATAGGAGGAGTCGCCGCTCGTGTCTGAGAGATGCTTATAGTCCTGATTTACACCTTTTTGTACACTGAAAGAAGCTTTCAGAGGAAGAAGATTTTCATGTGATGATGTAAAAGCAGCAGTGCATCTGTGTCAAAAAATATGGCATTAATAAGTTGGTACAATGCTGGAAAAATGCATCAGAAGGGAACGATGTAGGAAAACTTTTTGAAGATCCCTTATACAAATATTTCATACCTGTGTGGGTTAATTATAAAATATGTAAATAATGTAAATAGAATAAAACTGACATTTTAATGTATAGTTCTCTGAAAATGCTGTGATATGAAAAACAGGATTGATGTTGGACGTGTCAGCGGCTCTGTGGAGTTTGAGAGGTTAAGTTTGGTTTATTAGACTCATCACAGTTTGTATCAAATCTTCCAATTTAAGACACCAGTGACATCGTTAGATTATTATTAGAGAAATGAAACTAAAATTGTTGTATAATGGAGAACCTGCAAAACATAAATTCATGTTTTGTTCAGTCTGATTCAGGGTGAGAGATCAGACTCACCTGAACCCAGCAGTGTGTCCATGAAGAGCGATCGGTCACTGAAAGAGCCACCAAACTTCAGTGACAGAGAGCGTTCTACTGATCTGAGGTGAGGATCAATTTAGGAAATGTGACTGAAAAAAATTATATTCCTTCATCCTAATTATAGAGTTATTCAGATTTTACTTTACTAAAATATACACTGCCTGGTCAAAAACAAGGTCACACACACTAATATTTGGTTGGACAGCCTCTGAGGTGGAAAGTAACGAATTACATTTACTGGTGTTACTGTAATTGATTAGTTTTTTGTGTACTTGTACTTTTTAAAGTAGATTTTACAGCCTGTAATTTTACTTTTACTTAAGTATGTTTTGTATTAAGAATTGTAATTCGCTACATTTTAAATAACATCCGTTACTGAGTTAAAAAAAAAAAAAAAAAAAGAAAACAATAAAAAAACTCAACATTAAACCCGTTAGGCTGTTTGATCTGGCTGCTGAGCATTTTTGAAACTGTTCTTTAGAGTCGGGCTGCGAACTGAATCACTAAGTTAACGAGTCAGAAACGACTCACTCTGTTTCATTATGATGTTGTGCATGAACAACTCCATGAATCGGTTCATTTGGTGAGGAGATTCAAATGTATAAACCAATCAGAGCTTCAGAATTCAGATTCTGGACGGAATTTCAATCTCTTTCTTCATTGGTTGTTGTATAAATGAGAGTTTAGTGAACGAATCACCAATTTAAGCTTTTTACCGGGAAAGCCGAGAGAATAAATATAGTTTTTATTAGTTAGGTGGATAAAACAGTCGGGTCTGGATTTATATATTGTGGAAACATACAAGATGCTCTTATATGAAGTGGATTATATCCCTAATGGAACAACACACGGATATAGATCAGGTAAGCAGATAAGTGGTCATGATTTTCTGCTGCTGTGTGATTGATCTGGGTCGCGGTTCTGCTGTTTACGGTTGGCTTTCATTTTGCAATGATAGCATCATGAAATATTGTGATTTATTATGTTCATTTATTTGAGTATTTATTTAAGTAAAACTGGCAGCTATTAAAAATTTACAAATAAATTTACCCAGCAAACACAACTATGAGGTGATACGCCATGATGGTAACGTTGTGAGAAAGTAAAGCACCAGAAACAAGAAATCAGAACTGCTTTAAACAACTGAATTTATCTCCAACCCTACTGAGCAGCTACTACTAAAAAATGTATGTATTACAATAACACACTTAAAGTTCAGAAAAAATATCATTCAGAGTTAGCAACTTGATGATGCATCTAGCTTAATTATTAAAAAGTATCAGTATCGGATCGATATTGGCGATACTGGCCCTGTATTTACTTGGTATAGGTTCGATACCAAATTTTGCAGTATCGCACAGCACTACTATCAACTTCTGTTGGAAAATGATGTTCCTCCTTCTATTAAAAAAGTAACAAAGTACCGTTTACTCTGAGTACATTTTAAATGAGTTACTTTTTACTTGAGTAGATTTACTTTTTACTTGAGTAGATTTTTAGACTAGTAATTCTACTTGTACTTAAGTAAAAAATCATCAAAGTAATAGTACTTTTACTTGAGTACAATATTTTAGTACTTTTTCCACCTCTCTGTCTGTGACTGAATCAAGGTGATGAACCACCAAGATCTTTATGCAGGAGCTAAAAAGATTTTTCTGCCTCCAAACTAAGCAGCACAACTCAGTATTTAATCAAATCACAAAGCACTAAAATAATATAAATCAGCTTTAATTAATGTAACAGTTCTGATTGTAACAGAAGAATTATTATGTGTTACACTGGAAAGGGGGATAATTATGAATAGTTGATACATGTTAGATTTGAAGTTTGAATTTTAAAAAATATTTCCAAATGATTAACGAAACTAAAACATTAATAACTGTCTTTTATTTTACTTACATTCAAATTCCAACAATTTAATGTGTCATCTTTTCTTTCTCAGGTTGGCTGGTTGTTCTCTAACAGATGAAAGTTGTGCAGTTCTGTCCTCAGTTCTCAGTTCAAACTCCTCCAATCTGAGAGATCTGAACCTGAGTCACAATAACCTGCAGGATTCAGGAGTGAAGCTGCTCTCTGCTGCACTGAAGAAGAAGACACTGAGGTGAGATTATTAAACACAAACACACACACACACACACACACACACACACACACACACTAAACTGGAGATACTGAGGTGAGATTAGGGCTGGGCGATTTGGATCAAAAATAATATCTCAATATTTTTTCATCCCATAAGGTAACAACAAAGCTTCCAACTTTTTTACAGGCACTTTTATTAACGTTCATGCTGGCTTCACACAAGAACTATTTTTCTTTAAAAAAAAGAAAACAGAGCTATTCCAAGAAAAAGTTTGTTGTTTTCTAACATCTCACCTGTGGTTTAATGTGAATTACAAATATATTGTCTGGCCCTTTAAGAATGTTAAGTGCACTACAGGGTGCAGGGAGCGAGTGTGTAGGGAAGATCTGAAATGATCGTCTCCATCTGTGCTTATGTTCTTCTGTTTGTTTTTTTTTGCACTGAGCTTGTGTTTTCCTTTTTATGTTTCTTTTTTATTTTTATTTCATTTAAAATTTAATATCTTCTAGTTTTTTAGTTTTGTATAACTATATAAACATCTTTTCAATGCTTTAGCAATACTGTAACCTACTCAACAGTCATGCTAATAAAGCTCTTTGAATTGAATTGTGTGACATTAAACGTAGCGTTCTCATTAACGCCATCCCCCACATGTTTGGACTTTATACATTATTTTACATCACCGTCACCACAACATTAACATTTACATTAATATAATATTTTTTTACTGTGTAGAACTCAGTTCTGTAATACAGGCAGAACTAATCGTACACGTCACTGCGTAACTATTACAACATCTAATGCATTTTAATCAACGTTCTGCTTCATGCACTTTATTATTATTTAACAGCTTTATTTGTTGTTTAATTGCTGTTTGCTCCTTGTTTACTGCAGAGTTAGTTCATGCAATTTTATTAATTTTTGGATGTTTATTGGCTGAGAACAAGAAATACTATAATAGAAGATAAATAAATAAATGAGTCTCGGACGTCGGGCGATCATCCAGCATAAACTAACACAACCACGTATTATAACACACACACACACACACACTGTAAACTGGAGAGACTGAGGTGAGATTATAACACACACACACACACACACACACACACACACACACACACACACACACACACACACACACACTGCACACTGGAGATACCGAGGTGAGATTATAACACACACACACACACACTGTAAACTGGAGATACTGAGGTGAGATTATAACACACACACACACACACACACACACTGCACACTGGAGATACCGAGGTGAGATTATAACACACACACACACACACACACTGTAAACTGGAGATACTGAGGTGAGATTATAACACACACACACACACACACACACTGTAAACTGGAGATACTGAGGTGAGATTATAACACACACACACACACACACACACACACTGTAAACTGGAGATACTGAGGTGAGATTATAACACACACACACACACACACACACACACACACACACTGTAAACTGGAGATACTGAGGTGAGATTATAACACACACACACACACACACACACACACACACTGTACACTGGAGATAGTGAGGTGAGATTATAACACACACACACACACACACACACACACTGTACACTGGAGATAGTGAGGTGAGATTATAACACACACACACACACACAGTAAACTAGAGATACTGAGGTGAGATTATAACACACACACACACACACACACACACACACACTGTAAACTAGAGATACTGAGGTGAGATTATAACACACACACACACACACACACACACACTGTACACTGGAGATACTGGGGTGAGATTATAACACACACACACACACACACTGTAAACTAGAGATACTGAGGTGAGATTATAACACACACACACACACACACACACACACACACTGTAAACTAGAGATAGTGAGGTGAGATTATAACACACACACACACACACACACACACACACTGTAAACTAGAGATACTGAGGTGAGATTATAACACACACACACACACACACACACTGTACACTGGAGATAGTGAGGTGAGATTATAACACACACACACACACACACACACACACTGGAGATAGTGAGGTGAGATTATAACACACACACACACACACACACACTGTACACTGGAGATAGTGAGGTGAGATTATAACACACACACACACACACTGTACACTGGAGATAGTGAGGTGAGATTATAACACACACACACACACACACACACACACACACTGTACACTGGAGATAGTGAGGTGAGATTATAACACACACACACACACACACACAGTAAACTAGAGATACTGAGGTGAGATTATAACACACACACACACACACACACACACACACACTGTACACTGGAGATACTGGGGTGAGATTATAACACACACACACACTGTAAACTAGAGATACTGAGGTGACATTATAACACACACACACACACACACACACACACACACACACACTGTACACTGGAGATACTGGGGTGAGATTATAACACACACACACACTGTAAACTAGAGATACTGAGGTGAGATTATAACACACACACACACACACACACTGTAAACTAGAGATAGTGAGGTGAGATTATAACACACACACACACACACACACACACACACACACACTGTAAACTAGAGATACTGAGGTGAGATTATAACACACACACACACACAGTAAACTAGAGATAGTGAGGTGAGATTATAACTAACACACACACACACACACACACACACACACTGTAAACTAGAGATACTGAGGTGAGATTATAACACACACACACACACTGTAAACTAGAGATACTGAGGTGAGATTATAACACACACACACACACACACTGTAAACTAGAGATACTGAGGTGAGATTATAACACACACACACACACACACACACACTGTACACTGGAGATACTGAGGTGAGATTATAACACACACACACACACACACACTGTAAACTAGAGATAGTGAGGTGAGATTATAACACACACACACACACACACACACTGTAAACTAGAGATAGTGAGGTGAGATTATAACACACACACACACACACACACACACACACACTGTAAACTAGAGATACTGAGGTGAGATTATAACACACACACACACACACACACACACACACACTGTAAACTAGAGATACTGAGGTGAGATTATAACACACACACACACACACACACACACTGTACACTGGAGATACTGAGGTGAGATTATAACACACACACACACACACACACACACACTGTAAACTAGAGATAGTGAGGTGAGATTATAACACACACACACACACACACTGTACACTGGAGATACTGAGGTGAGATTATAACACACACACACACACACTGTAAACTAGAGATAGTGAGGTGAGATTATCACACACACACACTGTGTAAACTAGAGATAGTGAGGTGAGATTATAACACACACACACACACACACACACACACACACACTGTAAACTAGAGATAGTGAGGTGAGATTATAACACACACACACACACACACACACACACTGTAAACTAGAGATAGTGAGGTGAGATTATAACACACACACACACACACACACACACACACACACTGTAAACTAGAGATAGTGAGGTGAGATTATAACACACACACACACTGTAAACTAGAGATAGTGAGGTGAGATTATAACACACACACACACACACACACACACACACACACTGTAAACTAGAGATAGTGAGGTGAGATTATAACACACACACACACACACACACACACACACACACACACACACACACACTGTAAACTAGAGATAGTGAGGTGAGATTATAACACACACACACACTGTAAACTAGAGATAGTGAGGTGAGATTATAACACACACACACACACACACACACACTGTAAACTAGAGATAGTGAGGTGAGATTATAACACACACACACACACACACTGTAAACTAGAGATAGTGAGGTGAGATTATAACACACACACACACACACACACACACACACACACTGTAAACTAGAGATACTGAGGTGAGATTATAACACACACACACACACACACTGTAAACTAGAGATACTGAGGTGAGATTATAACACACACACACACACACACACTGTACACTGGAGATACTGAGGTGAGATTATAACACACACACACACACACACACACACTGTAAACTAGAGATAGTGAGGTGAGATTATAACACACACACACACACACACACACTGTACACTGGAGATACTGAGGTGAGATTATAACACACACACACACACACTGTAAACTAGAGATAGTGAGGTGAGATTATCACACACACACACACTGTAAACTAGAGATAGTGAGGTGAGATTATAACACACACACACACACACACACACTGTAAACTAGAGATAGTGAGGTGAGATTATAACACACACACACACTGTAAACTAGAGATAGTGAGGTGAGATTATAACACACACACACACACACACACACACACACACACACACACACACTGTAAACTAGAGATAGTGAGGTGAGATTATAACACACACACACACACACACACACACACAGCTCTAGACAAAATCTCTACAGAAACTTTACAAAAGCTCTATAGAAGATCTACAGAAACTACAGAAGTTCCACAGAAACTCTACGAATGTTCTATAGAAGATTTACAGAAGCTACAAAAACTCTACATAAACTCTACCAAAGCTCTACAGATTTTCAGGTCATGTTTATTCAGATCTGATGTCACTAGATGAAGGTCAGGCGTGTCTCTTACTTGGTGTGCACAGTGAGGAAGAAGGAGGCGGTAAGGTTGGGTATGGAGGTGAATGGTACGATGAGGTACCACCCCGGTCTCAGTCTGAAGAACTCCACCACCTCCCGAGTCCCTGACTTGAGTGGAGACTCCTTCACAGGAGAGCTGGAGGTGAAGAACGAAGCTGGAAATGTTTTCTGATCCCTCAGCTGAAGAGCAGGAGAGGAAGGAACAAAGCAGAGTCAGAAGGTGCGGAAAGGTCAGAGGGTAAAAACTTATTTCAATAATATAAAGGACACAAGAATACAGATAAGCTTCAGTTCCAAAAGAGTTAGGACAGTTTTCCTTTTAAACAACAGGGACTGAAGACACCAACTGATCCAGTTTTTCTGAACCCTGTACTGGATATTCTCACTATAATATCATGCACTGTAGATGGTGAAATATTTAAAATCATTGTGTTGCACATGAAGAAAGAACTGCACTTGTCCTGTTCCTACAGGCTCCGTTTCTTTACATTCACATTTTAAAAATAATTTAAAACGTTCCTCATCTGTCACTGTTTTGTGTTTATTTTTACATTTTACAACCAGCATATTTTTTGTTATTTTTTTTATTAAAATGCAAACAAATGAAATAAGCTACATGCTGCACATCACACAGTGCCTCCCACATTCTCCCCGATGTAATTTATAAATAAAAGGTTACGTACCTCCGGTGGAACCTGCAAGAACAGAGAAACACAAATGAACACATTAATGTTATTATAACTGTTACTATTATAGTGTCACTATTAATGTTATTATAACTGTTACTATTATAGTGTCACTATTACTGTTATAACGGTTACTATTATAGTGTCACTATTAATGTTATTATAACTGTTACTATTATAGTGTCACTATTAATGTTATTATAACTGTTACTATTATAGTGTCACTATTACTGTTATAACGGTTACTATTATAGTGTCACTATTAATGTTATTATAACTGTTACTATTATAGTGTCACTATTAATGTTATTATAACTGTTACTATTATAGTGTCACTATTAATGTTATTATAACTGTTACTATTATAGTGTCACTATTAATGTTATTATAACTGTTACTATTATAGTGCCACTATTACTGTTATAACTGTTACTATTATAGTGCCACTATTAATGTTATTATAACTGTTACTATTATAGTGCCACTATTAATGTTATTATAACTGTTACTATTATAGTGTCACTATTAATGTTATTATAACTGTTACTATTATAGTGTCACTATTAATGTTATTATAACTGTTACTATTATAGTGCCACTATTACTGTTATAACTGTTACTATTATAGTGCCACTATTAATGTTATTATAACTGTTACTATTATAGTGCCACTATTAATGTTATTATAACTGTTACTATTATAGTGTCACTATTAATGTTATTATAACTGTTACTATTATAGTGTCACTATTAATGTTATTATAACTGTTACTATTATAGTGCCACTATTAATGTTATTATAACTGTTACTATTATAGTGTCACTATTAATGTTATTATAACTGTTACTATTAGTGTCACTGTTAATGTTATTATAACTGTTACTATTATAAAATTACTATTAATGTTATTATAGCTGTTACTATTATAGTGTCACTATTAATGTTATTATAACTGTTACTATTATAAAATTACTATTAATGTTATTATAACTGTTACTATTATAGTGTCACTATTAATGTTATTATAACTGTTACTATTATAGTGCCACTATTAATGTTATTATAACTGTTACTATTATAGTGTCACTGTTAATGTTATTATAACTGTTACTATTATAGTGTCACTATTAATGTTATTATAACTGTTACTATTATAGTGTCACTGTTAATGTTATTATAACTGTTACTATTATAGTGTCACTATTAATGTTATTATAACTGTTACTATTATAGTGCCACTATTAATGTTATTATAACTGTTACTATTATAGTGTCACTATTAATGTTATTATAACTGTTACTATTATAGTGCCACTATTAATGTTATTATAACTGTTACTATTATAGTGTCACTGTTAATGTTATTATAACTGTTACTATTATAGTGTCACTATTAATGTTATTATAACTGTTACTATTATAGTGCCACTATTAATGTTATTATAACTGTTACTATTATAGTGTCACTATTAATGTTATTATAACTGTTACTATTATAGTGTCACTGTTAATGTTATTATAACTGTTACTATTATAAAATTACTATTAATGTTATTATAGCTGTTACTATTATAGTGTCACTATTAATGTTATTATAACTGTTACTATTATAAAATTACTATTAATGTTATTATAACTGTTACTATTATAGTGTCACTATTAATGTTATCATAACTGTTACTATTACAGTGTCACTATTAATGTTATTATAAATGTTAATATTATAGTGTCACTATTACTGTTATAACTGTAACTGCTATTATTACTGTAATTATAACTTTTGCTATTACTGTAATTATAACTGTAATTATAACTGTTAAGGAAGACATAGTCTTTTCTAGGTGCCATCGTGAGCGGCAGCCTCTCCAGTAGCTCCGTCAGTGTTTTACTTTTCAGCGTTTCTATTGTGTTTTTCTTTCATTCTTTATTTTGTGTCACGTCTTTTTCTATCATGAATACAACTTTTTCACAAGAGGGCGGCAAAAAACATACTTATTTAAAGGAACAACTACTCTTCTTAAGGACGAGATGGAATGCTGGTATCATCCACCACATACCGGAAGAGCTAAGACCCAGGTACCGCGGACGCAGAGCCGGCGCTAAGCTAAAGGCTAAGCTAACGGAGAAGCAACGGAGGTACAAGCCAGCAATTCCATCAGTTGTGATGGGGAATGTAAACTCTCTACCTAACAAGACAGACGAGTTGGCAGCCCTGACAATGAACGACAGGACCTTTAGAGAGTGCAGTTTAATGTGCTTCACAGAGACATGGTTAAACAGCGACATACCAGATGATAATGTGGATATACCGGGATTCACTACAGTGAGAGCAGACAGGGACGCAGAGCACAGCGGCAAACGTAAAGGCGGAGGACTTGCACTCTTCATCAACATCAGATGGTGCAACCCAGGACATGTAACCGTTAAAGAGATTATCTGCAGACGGGACATTAAACTGTTAGCGGTGAGTCTCAGACCGTATTACATACCCAGAGAGTTCTTGCACGCCATTATTGTTTGTGTTTACGTTCCTCCGCGAGAGCACGCCGAGACTGCGTGTGACGTCATCCACCTCACTACAGCGAGGCTACAAACACAACACCCGGACGCGTTTGTGATGATTTCTGGTGATTTCAATCATACCACATTAGACTCTACTCTCCCGACTTTTCAACAGTTTGTAAATTGCCAATATTAGGGATGTGTACAGCGCCACCCCCCTGCCACCACTGGGGAAATCGGACCATAATCTTATCTTCCTTCAGCCTCAATACAAACCCTGCATAAAAACTCCAATTACCACACGGACCTTCAGGAAGTGGTCAAACGAGGCTAAAGAGGCACTCAGGGACTGTTCCGAGTCCACAGATTGGAACGTGCTGCTGGAAACACATGGTGAGGATATTGTTGGGGCCACACACTGCATAACTGACTATCTGAATTTCTGTATGGACATTGCTGTTCCCTGCAAAACGGTTCGCTGTTTCCCCAATAACAAGCCCTGGATTACCAGAGACATCAAGGAGCTCCTCAATAAGAAAAAAAGGGCGTTCCGAGATGGCGATCGGGAAGAGCTAAAGCTGGAACAGCATGAAAACCATCACTGGCTGCAAAAAGAAAGGAAGAAACTCAGCAGAGGGGAACGTGGTTAGAGCGAACCAGTTCAACCTTTTCTTTAATAGGTTTGATAGCCCTGCTGCAGTTAACACCTCCAACCCCCCACCACCAGCCAGTAGTAGTAACAACTGCATTCAGGTGAAGTCAGGGGTCAACTGAGGAGGCTTCGTCCCAGCAAGGCAGCGGGCCCAGACAGGGTGTGTCCGAAAATGCTGAAAGCATGTGCAGCTGAACTGGGGGAGCCACTCCAACACATCTTTAACCAAAGCCTGAGACTGGGAAAAGTCCCCACACTGTGGAAGACATCATATGTCGTCCCAGTCCCCAAGAAAGCACACCCAAGCGAACCAAACAACTTCAGACCAGTCGCCCTGACATTGCACATCATGCAGACGTTTGAGCGACTGCTACTCCACCACCTCAGACCGCAGGTCCATCACGCACTGGACCCACTGCAGTTCGCCTACCGAGAGAAGGTGGGGGTAGAGGATGCCATCCTCTATATGCTACATAGAGCCTACTTTCACCTTGACAAGGGAAGCGGAGCCATGAGAATTATATTCTTTGATTTTTCCAGTGCGTTCAACACAATCCAGCCACTCCTATTGGGAGACAAACTGGCAAAGATGGGGGTGGACTCATTCCTGGTGACCTGGATCATGGACTACCTCACAGAGAGACCACAGTGTGTCAGACTTAAGGACTACTTTTCAGATATAGTAGTCAGTAGCACTGGGGCACCACAAGGGACTGTACTTTCCTCTGTCTTGTTTTACACCTCTGACTTTAAGTACAACTCTGAGTCATGCCACATGCAGAAGTTTTCAGATGACACTGCAATTGTGGGGTGTATTGGAGCGGGGGGGCAGGAGGAGGAGTACAGGTGCCTGGTGGATAACTTTGTGTCATGGTGCACGTCAAACCATCTACAGCTGAACACCTCCAAAACTAAAAGATGGTGGTGGACTTCCGGAGGCACAAGCCCCATCTTCGACCTATCACAATTGAGGGGGCTGACGTTGAGGTGGTCAAGACCTACAAATACCTGGGACTACAACTCAATGATAAGCTGGAATGAACAGATAACACAGCCACTATCTACAAGAAAGGACAGAGCCGTCTCTACTTGTTGAGAAGGCTTGGGTCCTTCAAAATCTGTAAAAAAAACTCCTGCTGATGTTCTATCAGTCTGTCATCTCCAGTGTTCTTTTCTATGCTGTGGTGTGTTGGGGAGGCAGCATGAAGAAGAGCGATGCCACACGACTGGACAGGCTGGTAAGAAAAGCTGACTCTGTGATTGGCACAGAGCTTGAAACTTTCATGCAGGTGGCTGAGGAAAGAACTCTTAAAAAAAACCTCCTATCAATCATGGATAATACACAGCACCCTCTGAACAGCACCATCACCAGACAGAGGAGTGTATTCAGTGATAAGACTGCTGTCTCTGTCCTGCTCTACAGAGAGGCTAAGAAAGTCTTTTGTACCCCAAGCAGTCAGACTGTTTAACACCACACAACGACGGGGTCGTTAAACCGAATCAACAACTCAAACATACATTTGTATTGCCACTTTACATATTCTGTTTTTACATTCTTATTTTCATACCTGTATGTATATATAAATTATAATTTTATAATTTTATTTACATACATTGCTTCTATTATTATCTGTATGTTACCACCAACATTCTCATCCATACCTATGTCTGACATATTTTATATCTGATACACAATCTCTATTCATATTCTGTTTTATATACATATATATACAGTGTATCACAAAAGTGAGTACACCCCTCACATTTCTGCAGATATTTAAGTATATCTTTTCATGGGACAACACTGACAAAATGACACTTTGACACAATGAAAAGTAGTCTGTGTGCAGCTTATATAACAGTGTAAATTTATTCTTCCCTCAAAATAACTCAAAATACAGCCATTAATGTCTAAACCATCGGCAACAAAAGTGAGTACACCCCTAAGAGACTACACCCCTAAATGTCCAAATTGAGCACTGCTTGTCATTTTCCCTCCAAAATGTCATGTGATTTGTTAGTGTTACTAGGTCTCAGGTGTGCATAGGGAGCAGGTGTGTTCAATTTAGTAGTACAGCTCTCACACTCTCTGATACTGGTCACTGAAAGTTCCAACATGGCACCTCATGGCAAAGAACTCTCTGAGGATCTTAAAAGACGAATTGTTGCGCTACATGAAGATGGCCAAGGCTACAAGAAGATTGCCAACACCCTGAAACTGAGCTGCAGCACAGTGGCCAAGATTATACAGCGTTTTAAAAGAGCAGGGTCCACTCAGAACAGACATCACGTTGGTCGTCCAAAGAAGCTGAGTGCACGTGCTCAGCGTCACATCCAGCTGCTGTCTTTGAAAGATAGGTGCAGGAGTGCTGTCAGCATTGCTGCAGAGATTGAAAAGGTGGGGGGTCAGCCTGTCAGTGCTCAGACCATACGCCGCACACTACATCAAATTGGTCTGCATGGCTGTCACCCCAGAAGGAAGCCTCTTCTGAAGTCTCTACACAAGAAAGCCTGCAAACAGTTTGCTGAAGACATGTCAACAAAGGACATGGATTACTGGAACCATGTCCTATGGTCTGATGAGACCAAGATTAATTTGTTTGGTTCAGATGGTCTCAAGCATGTGTGGCGGCAATCAGGTGAGGAGTACAAAGATAAGTGTGTCATGCCTATAGTCAAGCATGGTGGTGGGAATGCCATGGTCTGGGGCTGCATGGGTGCAGCAGGTGTTGGGGAGTTACATTTCATTGAGGGACACATGAACTCCAATATGTACTGTGAAATACTGAAGCAGAGCATGATCCCCTCCCTCCGGAAACTGGGTCGCAGGGCAGTGTTCCAGCATGATAATGACCCCAAACACACCTCTAAGACGACCACTGCTTTATTGAAGAGGCTGAGGGTAAAGGTGATGGACTGGCCAAGCATGTCTCCAGACCTAAACCCAATAGAACATCTTTGGGGCATCCTCAAGCGGAAGGTGGAGGAGCGCAAAGTCTCGAATATCCGCCAGCTCCGTGATGTCGTCATGGAGGAGTGGAAAAGCATTCCAGTGGCAACCTGTGAAGCTCTGGTAAACTCCATGCCCAGGAGAGTTAAGGCAGTTCTGGGAAATAATGGTGGCCACACAAAATATTGACACTTCAGGAACTTTCACTAAGGGGTGTACTCACTTTTGTTGCCGGTGGTTTAGACATTAATGGCTGTATTTTGAGTTATTTTGAGGGAAGAATAAATTTACACTGTTATATAAGCTGCACACAGACTACTTTTCATTGTGTCAAAGTGTCATTTTGTCAGTGTTGTCCCATGAAAAGATATACTTAAATATCTGCAGAAATGTGAGGGGTGTACTCACTTTTGTGATACACTGTTATATATATATATATATATATATATATATATATATATATATATATATATATATATATATATATATACATATATACACACACATACATACACACACACACACACACACACATAAATGATATATTGTAGATATTGATAACTATAACAACATCTTTTTCTCTATATTTATTCTTATATGTCCATATGTATGTTTCTATCTGCCTGCCTGCTCACCTTTTTAGTAAGCACTTAAGCTGACCTGTACTTATTTACTAACATTTTTTTTCCATTTACAAAAAAACCCCCAAAAAAACCCCCAGCTTTCTAACAAAAAAAACCCCCAAAAAACAGTTTTTCTAAAAAAAACAGTTGGTTCTAACAGGTTTTAGCAGATTTGTGTTCTTCGCTCTGGACAAGAGCATCTGCTAAATGCAGAAAATGTAAAATGTAAATGTAATTATAACGGTTATTATTACTGTTATTATAGCTGTAATTATAACTGTTATTATTACTTTTATTATATGTTATTATTACTGTAATTATAACTGTTATTGTAACTGGTATTATTACGGTTATTAAAACTTATTATTGCTAATGTTATTATAACTTGTAATATTGACGTTGCTTAATTCTGTCAGTGTAAACATGTTTGGATGCTCGCTGATGTCCTGCGCTGTAGAGCAGTTATGATTTTTTTTTACTGAATTTAATAACAGTGTTATTTTAATAATCAGACTGATT
Source organism: Trichomycterus rosablanca (assembly GCF_030014385.1). Taxonomy (NCBI): domain Eukaryota; kingdom Metazoa; phylum Chordata; class Actinopteri; order Siluriformes; family Trichomycteridae; genus Trichomycterus; species Trichomycterus rosablanca. Next base: position 54,338,629 of record NC_085990.1, on the reverse strand, counting down.
TTATCATGATCAGACGATAGACAAAGTAAACAAGAATTATTTACCGCAGGTGTAGCTTCTGTTGCACATGTAGCTTATTAAATAATCAAAGAGTGTATTTACAGAACAGTGTGTGTGTGTGTGTGTGTGTGTGTGTGTGTGATGGTTAAACACTAACCATGAACACACTGAAGCCGATGGGATGGTTCTGAACCAGACGTCTGTGTCTGCTTTTGGGTTCCTGCATCAGAGACACAAGGACGTTTCTGTGACTCTGTGATTCAGTCTGATTCTCGTCCAGGTGTGGAACCTTCATCCAATACTGAGGGTTCATCCAAAAGGTCTCTGAAAAGATCAAGATTAATCATCATCATCACCTTCATCATCATCTTTATCATTAACATCATCGTCACCACCATCATCATCATCATCACCTTTATCATCACCATCATAAGAACAACAACAGTAATAATCATTATTTTTTCATGTTCATGTACGTTTTCTTTGGAACCCCTGGCCGCAGTGCAGTAACAAACCCTGGGTAGGAGCCCAATTCACCACAGCCACACCCACTTTCAGGCATGTCTGTATGGAGATGGCCCCTACCGGCTGTGAGCATCGCAGCGCCTATCGATAATAATTCAGATGTTCCAACAGATCTTGAAGAAGATCTACAGAAGATTTATAATAATCATCAACACACAATTGTTCTAGGGGTTTGAATCTCAGGCTGAGCTCACAAGTATGTGAACACATCAGTGCACTTTTAGTGCTGGTCCCAAGCCCGGACTGTTTGAAGCCCTGGAGCCCTGCAATGGATTGACACCCTGATCTCCAGCCTTGAACGTGACTGTGCTGTAGATCAATAATTACGTCCGTCTCTGGAGATGCTGGCTGTCTCCTTCTCCCACCTCTCTTCATACATCACTCTGGTCCAGCTGTTCTCCGAGGAGTCGTCCAGGAACACTGGACTCCTGCAGCAGATATCCACATGAGCAAAGTTTCTGCAGAAATCCTCCATCGACATCCTGAACAAGGAGAGGTGAAGAACTTTATCAGGTTCCAGAAAATATCATTATTATTATTATATTACTATTATTATTAAGTTTGATTCATTTCAAGCATAAAAACAAACATTTTTTAAGGAATTTCAGTAGTAAGCAAAAAAAAAAAAGCTAAAAAAAAAAAAACAATACAAAAAGATATTTCTGAATAAAATCACTCACAAAGAAATGGAGACTGAATTAGTCGTTACATTTAAGGATTTTTTTTGTTTGTTTCTGAAAAATTGAAAGGAGTGAAGACTGAAGAAGCTTAATTTGAACGTCTATTTATTAGGAGTAGGACGCATACTTTTGTCCGCATGTGAGAATAGAAAGAATCAGTAAGAGAACAATTACATTACGAGATTAAAAATAAAATAATGAAACTGTACCAGAATTCTCCGTCCTCTTTACTGTCCAGCAGTTTGGTTCGATCCTCGGCGCTCACGGTTTTCCACAGTGGGGAGCTGAACACACACACACACGTGATCGGTTTGTACCGTCCAAATACTTTCATTCAGAACCACAAACACTGAGACGCGATGTTCTTGTTTTTATTATTTTATTTCTGCATTTTCTCCTGTATGAAGGGTATATCCTCCTGACATGCCCTCCCGCCGACCCCTTCTTATGCCCGTCCCTCCACTTCTGTACAGGCACCTCGGGCTACTAACCAGGGTCCTTACATGCCATCCAAGGCCCCACCACCAGGCACATGCACAGACAGACCCCTAGTGGTGCTCAAGCACCTGCCCTTTTGCCCTGGATAAGAAAAGTGCCCTTTCTGCTGGAACCCTTTTTTTCTACATTCATCAATATTTAAAAATAAAAATTACCCTCTCTGTCATCAATTCCCCCCAAAAGTGTTTTACTGTTTTACAAATTAGACAAGTTCACTAGTTTTGTTTCATTTAAAATCTGACTTATTTTGATGTGAAAGCCTGAAAAAGAAAAAGCATGAGCACAAAGATTTTGCAGGAGAATGTCAAGTAGCTCTCACAGTAAAGTGTTGAAAATAGATACAAACATACAATATTTTATAATTACAGCATCCTGGCCAAAACACTGTAGGAAAAGTCACCTTCAGTCAAGGAGTTATTTTTATGCAAGCATTTATATTTACATTTTCAGCATTTAGCAGACGCTTTTATCCAAAGCGACTTACACAATGAGTGGAACACGATGAGCAATTGAGGGTTAAGGGTCTTGCTCAGGGGCCCAACAGTGGCAACTTGGTGGTGGTGGGGCTTGAACCAACAACCTTCTGTTTACTAGTACAGTACCTTAACCACTGTCACTTCTAGGGGAGCTATCACTGGCCTATACTTCAACAGTTGAGGTTTAACTAATATATGTAGAAGACTAAACATAATGCTCTATGATATAGAACATCATATAAAAATGATGAATAAATATGAAAATGTTATTTAGCTGTTTATTTGGTTTTATTAGCATAATAATAGGCTCATCATTAACATTAACTACCCAAAGTGGGTTTCTGATTTGAAATCAAAGGTAGGTCCTAAGTTCAGCTCTTTTTGATGATTATTTAATATATTGTTTGGTTATTAAAAAGCATGCACAATATCCTTGTTTTTGCCTGTTTTTTATTTATTTATGTAATTTGGTATTTTGAGTTATTTGATTAGATGTGTATTGACTGTGTTAACAAAAATAAATATACAAGTTAAATATCCTACTGTGTTTTTTGTTTTATTTTAATTTTATTAATAGTTTTGCCGATGGGTGCCCTTTTTTTTGGCTTGAGCACCTGCCCCCAAAAATGTCTGTGCACGTGCCTGCCCACCACCATTTAGTCAGGTTGTTTCCCACCCAGTGATCAGTTGTGCCTGCTAGGTGAGCCCAGCCGACCGGTAACAGATCTACTCTTCATCTGTTCCTGGAGTCTTTCTGAAAGCTCCAACTATCCCACTCACTCCTCTTGCAGAACTGCCGCTCACTGGATGTCTTATTTTCCAAACATTCTGGTAATGTAATGGATCAGCAATAACAGAATTACAGAACAGAGCACGTCTGGATGTGGTGATGTGATGTTAGCTTAGCATTCAGCATCACAACGACGACCTGAACATGATGTGATTGGTGCAGTGGTCATAAAAGAATGGACGCCTCACCGGGCACTCCATTGTCCCTTCCACTCCTTCCGTCCCCAGGGGTTCAGCAGGCGCACCAGCTTCACCGATTCACCATTACTCAGCACCTGGTGAACACACACAATCCTGGATTAGCCAAAAGTATGTGGACACCTGACCGTACACTTAACAGCCTAATCAAAAACCATAGACTGGTGGCCATAACAGTCTGTGCTCTTCTGAAAGGGCTTCCTATAGTGTCTGATGTCAGATCAGGAGGCCAGGCTCACGGTTGGCATTCCGATTCATCTCAGTGGAGTTCATTAGGGTTAAAATCAAGCTGCTGTACAAGGTGAATCTAAACCTGTCGCTCTCTCTCTCTCTAGACAGACGCATTTCCCATCATCCTACGAGGGCACGTCTAAATCCTTAGATCTCTTAAAATGCTCCTACTGAGGCACCTTAATTCTGAGTGATGATCTGACCTTATGACGGGGGAGCGTCCTCCGCATTCAGTGCGGCACAGAAAACTACAAATATGGCAGTGAATCGATGTGGAGCAACCAGTTCAACCGAGTTCTTTTAATGTAAATAAACTGTCATTGATGTTTAATCTGTATAAAGGTGTGATTATACCAGTGTGGTTTATTTGTAAATTGGGGCATCAGTGACAGTTTAAGCGTTTTCGGGACACAAAGGAAGACTTTAGCGGACGTACTAGCGTTGGTTTGAACAGCCTGATGCTAACTAGCTTAGTAAGCTAAAACCGCACTGACGTAAAGTAGAGCATCTAATTAGTTAGCACAGTAGAGTAATAAACAGTTCACACTCACCTTGTGGACGTCAGTGATGGTGTAGGCGTGTCTCTCCACGATGCCGTTGGGAAGCTCTGTGTTAGCAGACGTGGCCTAAAAAACATGTGACACGTGAGAAATATAGAAAATTAAGTAACCTCTGTTAGGGTGCCTGCGGTAGCTGGTGAACTTACCCCGGGTTCCCGGGGAAGCGGGCGTTACAGAACAAAGCCAAGCAAGGCCTCTTGTAGGAGGCCGGCTGATTAGGGCGATTGCCTGCAGCTGCACCTGACCTATTTAGGCCACCAGCGTGCAGCAGCAGGCATCACACCTTTGTTTCTGTTGGCTCTGTTTGTCTGGCTATGAGAGCGTCTTCTCACCCCTTTTTTATAGGGAAAGACGGTAGCCCGAACGGTGTTAGACCGCCCGGATTTGTAAGCCGAAAGGCTGAGGTAGTAGCCCTTTCATTTTCTCCGGGATAGGGAAAGCTGGTACGACTGCGCTCAGCCATCGAGCTGATTGTTTTGTTTGTAGCATTAGCACTAACACCCCTGCCGCCTAAAGCAGGAAGGTTGATTCAGCTACGGTGCCTCCTTTAGGGCGCTTTACTGAGCTCTATTCGTAGGGGATCTCTGCCTCCTGGGTGGCGCTATACGGTGAGTCTGTTGTCTCCTGCGCCGGCATCCCAGGTTCGAATCCGCCTGCGTAGCTCTTATCTCTACCTTGTCTTTGTGCATTTCAGGTCGGCTGTCCTGCTCCCCAGATACGGGTTCTAGGAACAGCCACGATCCCTTTTTTTTTCTGATCCGCTTTGCTGCTTCGGGCGCTCCCCTCATCGGGAGTTATTTTTGTACTTTTGCCTTTTTTTGGGCCAGTGCCTTTTAAGCGCTGTGTGCCCCATTCCGTTCACCGATGACTGGTGAAGAGGTTAGTGCGAACGCCCATGACCTGAGCGTCTGGGGTTCGTGCCTCGCCTCATAACTTTGTGTTTTTCTCTTTTTCAGTTTTTTGCCTGCGGATCCAGCGGCTCAATCAGGGTTCTCCCGATTGCTTTTTGTTCCTGCCTTTTTGCATTTTTTCTTTTTTTGTACCTTTTGTTTAAATTAAAATATATTATTTTGTATCTGCACCTTGGGTCCTGTCCATTTCATCATAACAACCTCCAGGATTCATATTCTTAATCAGATTGTGTAAACAGAATGAATGATCCAGGATTGTGTAGACAGAATGAATTCGGATGTGTGTGTGTGTGTGTGTGTGTGTGTGTGTGTGTGTGTGTGTTTACCCCGTGTCGTGATCCGCAGCCCATGAGTGATCTGTGCTGAGCTGCTCGCTTCATCAGACTCCAGTATTTGGGACGATCGGGCTCCAGTGTGAGTGTAAAAAAAACTCTGCCAGTAAAATCACGCAGAGCCTCCGACACCAAACCATCACGTAGATCTGCATACGATCCACACACTCTGTACACACACACACACAAACACACATATACACACACACACACAAACATGCACACACACACACACACATACACAGTGCAATATTTTTATTATGATGAATAAATCAATTAAAAAAAACTATTATTATTATTATTGTTATAATTCTCCTGATTATTATTATTATTATTATTTTTATTCTTCTTCTTTATATTATTATTTATTAATTATAATAATATTAATTATTATTATTATTATTATTAATTAGATATATTATTATTATCATCATCATCAATCATCATCATTATTATAAATATTATTATTATCATTATTATTATTATCATCATTATTATTTATTATTATTTTATTATTATTATTACTATTTTTTATTAATATATTTTATTATTATTATTATTATGATTATTATTATGATTATGATTATTATTATTATTATTATCAGACTCACTTGGCGTACGCTTTCTCCAGCAGTGCCGGCCAGAACTCGTTTCTAGTTTTGCAGTGAACAAAAATCAGCTTTCCATTGATCGTGGGTAATTTATCATCTATCACAACATCCACCCACTTTCCAAACCTCCAGAACTGTGAGGAAACATCACATCAGAGTTATAACAACAATCATTCAGTAGAGCAAAGTTCTGATTTCATTCTATTAATAATAAATAATCAAAAAACATCAGAATAAACAGTCAGAGCTCACGGTGCAGTTTGATGTTTGGCTAAAATTAGGTTTCTGTATATCAGTGATTGTTCTGTAATAAATAAACTTCTTTGATGAAATAATATACAGCGGTACCTCATAATTCAACGTCCCCTAAACTCAAAATATTTGAAACTCGATGCAATTTCGCATCATCTGCATCAGTGTGGAATAAGGTGCAGATCCAGGGTTACAGCTCCACGTGTATCTGTGTTTATCTGGATTCTCCTCCCTGTTTCACTTTTAAACTTGTGTTACAGCTCCAGCTTCTGAGAATCAGCTTTTCCCAGAGTCTAAATAAAGCTTAACGTGGTGACAGGAGCACTAAACGTCTCTTCATTATTACTGCTCATAAGTTCCTCCACTACACTGTGTGCACAATTATTAGGCAAGTTGTATTTTTGAGGATTAATTTTATTATTGAACAACTACTGTGCTTTCAGTCAATTCAAAATGTTAATAAACCTTAAACCTAAATATTTAAGAAAGTGAGGTTTTGGCTTTCTTAGGAAAACAGCTACGTGTGCATAATTATTGGGCAACTACTGTATTAGTGTGCAGAATTATTATGCAACTAAATAAAAAACTAAAAATTTCCCATCTCACTTGTTTATTTTTATCTGTTAAAGTGAGAATAATAAACAAACAACTCAAAATTAACAAATAAACATTTCTGACATTTAAAAAAAAAAATCAGTGACCAATATAGCCACCCTTCTTTTCAATAACAACCAAAAACCTTCCATTCATGGAGTCTGTGAGTTTCTTGATCTGTTGATGATCAACTTTTTGTGCAGCAGCAACCACAGCCTCCTATACACTGTTCAGAGAGGTGTACTGTTTTCCTTCACTGTAAATCTCCCATTTAAGAAGGGCCCACAAGTTCTCAATAGGGTTTAGGTCAGGTGAGGAAGGGGGCCATGCCATTATTCTTTCATCTTTTAGGCCTTTCCTGGCTAGTCATGCAGTGAAGTACTTTAATGCATGCGATTGAGAATTATCCTGCATAAAAATCATGGTCTTCTTGAAAGATGTCGACATTTTCCTGTACCACTGCTTGAAGAAAGTGTCTTCTAAAAACTGGCAGTAGGTTTGGGAGTTGATTTTGAGTCCATCTTCAACCCGGAAAGGTTCAACTAGCTTATCTCTAATAATACCAGCCCATAGCAGTACCCCACCTCCACCTTGCTGGCATCTGAGTAGAACAGGAGCTCTGTGCCTGTTACTGATCCAGCCACGGGCCCATCCATCTGGTCCGTCAAGAGTCACTTTCATCTCATCAGTCCATAAAACTTTTGAAAAATCTGTCCTCAGATATTTCTTGGCCCAGTCTTGACGTTTTAACTTATTTGTCTTGTTCAGTGGTGGTCTGGTTTCAGCTTTCCTTACCTTGGCCATGTCTCTGAGCACTGAACACCTTGTACTTCTGGGTACTCCAGTTAGGTTGCAGTTCTGGAATATGACAGCACTGGAGGATAATGGTTCCTGGTAGCTTCACGTTTGATTCTTCTCAAATCTTTGGCAGTTAATTTGCATCTTTTTTTCTTAACACGTTTCTTTTGACCCTGTTGACTATTTGCAACAAAACGTTTGATGGTTCTGTGATTACGGCCCAATATCTTAGCAATTTCAATAGTGCTGCATCCCTTTGAAAGACATTTTACAATTTTTTACTTTTCCAGAGTCCCTCAAATCTCTTTTTTGGCCCATTTTGCCTGAGAAAAAGAAGCTGCCTAATAATTATGCACACCTTAATATAGGGTGTTGATCTCCTTAGGCTACACCCTCCCACATTACACAAATACACAATACCTGATGTGCTTAAATACAATAAGCATTCAAGTTTATACAGCTTGGAGTTGAAAAAGATGCATAAAAATTATGATATGGTCAAAATACTCACTTGCCTAATAATTCTGCACACAGTGTAATCACATTCCTCACTTGCTGTTTTACTACAGTAAGTCAGGGTAAGTTTTCCAGCATTAAATCTCCAGCATGAAGAAGCATCAGAAAACAATTAAAAAGTAAAGCTAAAGTGCAGCTTTTATTGTATTTTTATTGATGTTTAACTGTTAGTAATTGTATTTCAGTGTGTTTATATTATATTTGTGTTATTTTCAGTGTTTAAGTGTCAAAAACAACCTGATTATTTTACATGAGACTAAATTATCTGCAGCTCCACGGGACCATGGGCGCATTAACAGGTTTCACAAACATCCTTATGGGAAAGAATACCCTGAAACTCAACGTCTTTAAAACTCAGTGCTGCTCCCAGAACCAAATGATGTTGAGTTTCAAGGTACAGCTGTAAAATAATGAGTTGAGATATACAGTATATATACACCAACTTAGATGATTAGACTTTGTAGCATGGAAGATCCAAACTGGGTGATGCTCTAGAACAATCTAGATCCATGAATTTTGGAGACTTATTTGACCATGTGATGGTTCACGTTGATCAAACAACACAATAAATACAGCTTAATATAATAATAACAATAACAGATGAAGAAATATTAAGTGTTTGTACTAATGTTCTCACCCGAAAATGAAATATTCCAGCGTAATCCTTGCTGAACGACTGGTTCTCAGGAATGATCTCATCCATGATGTCCTTCTGAAACGTGATCGCTCCGATCGCAGCCAGAAACCAGCAGTCTCCTAAAATATACAAAATCCACATAAAAGTGATGAAGAATTTTTGTGCCCGGCTTTTTATTTTAAGTGAAACAGAAGTGCTTCATTCAACACCTTTAAACCTCCTTTAAATATAAATAAACTCCTTTTAACATGTGACATCATGATTTATACTTATTTATCCATAAAACAAAAAAAAGCGTCCCATATCATTCTATTCCAACTCACCGAGGTCTCCCTGAGCGAAGTCAAACCTGGACTCTCCTTTCACGACTAGATACGGATCTTTAACCATGTTCTGCACAATGAAAACAAATACAGAAGAGGTTTTATCATGTGATGAAGATTAGATTTGTCGGCTACTCAGTCCACCAGTGATCTCAATTAAAATCGTATCATGCAAATGTAATAGGTGTTATTTCTTAATTTTTTTCACTCAAAATCTTCTTGTTCTACCCTTTGTAATTTTTTTTTTCTTTCAATTGTTGTAAGAGAAATGTATTCATGTAATGTATTTTATATGGGTTTTTTTGTAATTGATGTATTTCAATTTAATTGCCTCTTGGGGGCGGGGTCATTACATAATTAGTTGCAATTGGCCAACTTTCCTCAGTAGGACTGGAGAGCGGCTGAAGAGAGGTTGGTAGAACTTTAGTTCCTTTTATTAAAGTGTGATTAAACCATTAAATACCATGTAAACAGATGCTATTGTTATTTATTTACTGGATGTGTTGAGAAGCTACAGCTGCCTTGTGCAATGCTAACCCTCCCCCTTTTCCCACTTTTTCTATGTTGTTTTTGGGTACAGGCTAATTCAGGTGGGCATGAGGCATACGTGGGTTCTCACTGGTTTTCTTTTTCTTGTATACACATCCAGGTACAGTGGGGTCAAAAAGTATTTAGTCAGCCACTGATTGTGCAGGTTCTCCTACTTAGAAAGATGAGAGAGGTCTGTAATTTTCATCATAGCTACACTTCAACTATGAGAGACAAAATGAGAAAAAAAAAATCCAGGAAATCACATTGTAGGATTTTTAAAGAATTTATTTGTAAATGATGGTGGAAAATAAGTATTTGGTCAATAACAAAAGTTCAACTCAATACTTTGTAACATAACCTTTGTTGGCAATGACAGAGGTGAAACGTTTCCTGTAAGTCTTCACCAGGTCTGCACACACTGTAGCTGCTATTTTGGCCCATTCCTCCATGCAGATCTCCTCTAGAGCAGTGATGTTTTGGGGCTGTCGCTGGGCAACACGGACTCCACAAATTTTCTATGGGGTTGAGGTCTGGAGACTGGCTAGGCCACTCCAGGACCTTGAAATGCTTTTTACGGAGCCACTCCTTCGTTGCCCGAGCGGTGTGTTTGGGATCATTGTCATGTTGGAAGACACAGCCACGTTCCATCTTCAATGCTCTCACTGATGGAAGGAGGTTTTGGCTTAAAATCTCACGATACATGGCCCCGTTCATTCTTCCCTTGACACGGATCAGTCGTCCTGTCTCCTTTACAGAAAAACAGCCCCAAAGCATGATGTTTCCACCTCCATGCTTCACAGTAGGTATGGGATGCAACTCAGCATTCTTCTTCCTCCAAACATGACGAGTTGAGTTTTTACCAAAAAGTTTCATTTTGGTTTCATCTGACCACATGATATTCTCCCAATCCTCTTCTGGATCATCCATATGCTCTCTGGGAAACTTCAGACGGGCCTGGACATGTACTGGCTTAAGCATGGGGACACGCCCGGCACTGCAGGATTTGAGTTCCTCTCGGCGTAGTGTGTTACTGATGGTAGCCTTTGTTACTTTGGTCCCAGCTCTCTGCAGGTCATTCATCAGGTCCCTCCGTGTAGTTCTGGCATTTTTGCTCACAGTTCTCATGATCATTTTGACCCCACAGAATGAGATCTTGACCCCAAGGGAGATTATCAATGGTCTTGTATGTCTTCCATTTTCTTACAATTGCTCCCACAGTTGATTTATTCACATCAACCTGCTTGCCTATTGTAGATTCACTCTTCCCAGCCTGGTGCAGGTCTACAATTTTTCTCCTGGTGTCCTTTGACAGCTCTTTGGTCTTGGCCATGGTTGAGTTTGGAGTCTGACTGTTTGAGGCTGTGGACAGGTGTCTTTTATACAGATAACGAGGTCAAACAGGTGCCATTAATACAGGTAACGAGTGGAGGACAGAAGAGCTTCTTAAAGAAGAAGTTACAGGTCTGTGAGAGCCAGAAATCTTGCTTGTTTGTTATTGACCAAATATTTATTTTCCACCATAATTTACAAATAAATTCTTTAAAAATCCTACAATGTGATTTCCTGGATTTTTTTTTCTCATTTTGTCTCTCATAGTTGAAGTGTACCTATGATGAAAATTACAGACCTCTCTCATCTTTCTAAGTAGGAGAACCTGCACAATCAGTGGCTGACTAAATACTTTTTGGCCCCACTGTATGTTATGTTTTTTAAATCATTTTATTGTTTTATGTTTCATAAAGTGTTATATATAAAATCATAAAATGTGGTATTAGATATAGATATATTATTATATAGATTATTTAGATATTAATATATAATTGTGTTAATGATATATATTGTGGCGCCGGCAAGTTATAGGGAGGGGTGTTGGGGCCGCGAGTGAGCTGCCTTTAGCAGTTCAGTCAGTGGTTTGGGACAGACACTCATTCATACACACAAACATTCCTACAACAGACAAACATGAAGCTGCCTATCCAGCCCTCAGCACAGCCACCCCATCCCCAACACTGGGATACATGGCTACGGTGAGACTGGATACCACTGCCACAAGTCCCTCAGGGTAAAGCCAGTTCCGGACCCCCAGTGGCGACGCTACAATATACACAGAGGTGGAAAGAGTACTAAATATTGTACTAAAGTAAAAGTACTATTACTTTAATGAATTTTTACTTAAGTACAAGTAAAATTACTAGTCTAAAAATCTACTCAAGTAAAAAGTAACAACTCATTTAAAATCACTCAGAGTAAACATTACTGAGTTACTTGTTTAACAGCGGGGGCGTGTCTCCTCTGTGTAATGCAAACATGACAAGTGGATACAAATCTTACAATAGTTGTTTTAAATCAAAATATAATAGAAAAAACATGTTGATAAAACAATTAGGAATGTGTAATGTGTCATTTTAGTACAGACCATCCCATAATACTTTTTTAAACTGTATAACCACTAGTAATGGGTCATTCATGAACGATCCGATTCTATTGAACGGCCCTTTAAAATCAACAAAAGGAACTGAGTCGTGCCTCTGGGAGTTGTTCTATATCAATGCAATGTAACCACAGTCTGTCTCCTCCCTGTAGTTTTTTCTCTATCACGTATTACCCAGCGGACCTTCAAAAGTCAAAGAACTTGTTTTTTTTTTAATGCAAACTTGCCCTAAATGCAAATTTTTGTAAATTGTACTAAATTGTTTTTGTGTTTCTAATGTTTTTTTAATGCTTCAAATGTAATCCCAGTTTGGCTACAAGTTATACAACAGATTATTTATTGCAAACATCATCATACTGGGCCAGTGATAGCTCAGTGGTTAAGGTACTGGACTAGTAAACAGAAGGTTGCTGGTTTAAGCCCCGCCACCACCAAGTTGCCACTGTTGGGTCCCTGAGCAAGGCCCTTAACCCTAAATTGCTCATTGTGTTCTGCTCATTGTGTAAGTTGCTTTGGATAAAAGCGTCTGCTAAATGCTGAAAATGTAAATGTAAAAACACTGTAAATCCATAACTCAAAACAACTCAAGGTTACAAGTGTTGTGACGGTGTATATTTCACACTACATGACTGATTGGTGATAGAGGGTTTCACACTACACGATCTATCACCAACTGGAAGCACGTCAACAAGTAGCGAGCTATCAAAGTGTTTGTGCGCTGATGTGCAGCGTAAATTCAAAGAGGAAAAATAAATGAATCTGAGTGGATTTGGCAACACGAACAGTATGGATTGTTCTGTAGTGAGTTGGAGGTTAATAAATATTTTTGCAATGAGGTTTTGTAGAAAACGATTAGGTCAGAAATACTGTAAAACGTGTGTGTGCTGATGTATTCTGATATAAACTATATTACACCCCTGTCCCAGTGTTTACACTCCTCCCCTGCGTTTCCCCTCACACAGTATCTTGCGTTCTCATTGGCTGTTGTCACACAACTAAGATCAGATAACTGGCGAGCTAGAAATTTTGATCCGGTAGCCGAGTGCTCGGCGAGCCGGTTGGATCGAGTTGTTGGATAGTTCACACTTAGCGATCGAGAGCCGAGTTTTGATTACCGAGCAAACGCTGAGTTGCTCCCAAATCTAGTGCTGATCAGTCGCCGAGCGAAATCTGGTCAAAACTCATGTAGTGTGAACCAGGTATAAGTGGGTAGCACGGTCGCCTCACAGCAAGAAGGTCCTGGGTTTGATCCCCAGGTGGGCGGTCCTGGTCCTTTCTATGTGGAGTTTGCATGTTTTCCCTGTGGGTTTCCTCTGGGTGCTCCGGTTTCCATCCACAGTCCAAAGACGTGCAAGTGAAGTGAATTAGAGACACTAAATTGTTCATGACTGTGTTTGATATTAAATTTGTGTACTGATGAATCTTGGGTAATGAGTAACTACCGTTCCTGTCATGAATGTAACCAAAGTGTAAAACATGACGTTACAATCCTAATAAATAAACAAACTATGAATAATAACCGAGATTGTGATGTCGTAATCATAACTGAGTTGGTCATGTCGTAATCATAACCGAGATTGTGATGTCGTAATTATCACCGGGATTGTGATGTCACTGATCACCACCATATTCTCTTAATAAACATCCTGATGTCACTTCCTGTATAAAAATGACACTAAACTACAATCATTAGTTGTTTTTTTTACTCACGGTGGGTCGTATCCACTTCACTCTCGCCATCTTATCATTATCCAGCAGGTTTTGACCGATGGAGCTCTTATCCGGAGGAAACGTCTCATCAACAAATCTACTTTTAGATTCAACCGAATCTCTGCGCAGTTCCTCATAGTCCTGATCCAAAAACTTCTGAGGGTTAGTGGGAGTCCCAACTGTGTTCCTAAAAAAAATCTGATCATTATTTAATGGACTTAAATACAACAATGTTATCCAACAGCCACCATCACTGTATAAACGATGTGTGTTTAAATCCTGAAACTGTTTATTTACTGAATTAATCAGTAGTGATTGTATTAGCTCTGTTAAACACAAGCTTCACATATCTGGAACAATACAGTACAAGTCAAGCAGCACCATGAAGTTTATACTGAAATACTTTAAGGGAATTCGGATTCACTGAGACACTGAACAGGACAAAACAGTGGTTATTATGGTAGTCCACTGCTGATGGGCTTCGAATCCCAATGGGGGCTAAAAAATTAACTGCTGTCATGTCTGAGGTGTGTTATTGCATTGCACCCAGTGATAATGGGATAAATTAGTGATAAAAAATGAAATGAAATACAGTTGTGCTCATAAGTTTACATACTTATCAATAGAATTTGTGATTTTTTGGCCATTTTTCAGAGAATATGAATGATAATACAGAACATTTTCTTCTATTCATGGTTAGTAGTTGGGTAAAGACATTTTTTATCAAACAATTGTGTTTGCCCTTTTTAAATCATAATAACAACAGAAACTACCCAAATGACCCTGATCTAAAGTTTACATACCCTAGTTCTTAATACTGTTTTTTGCCTCCTTTAACATCAATGACAGCTTGAAGTCCTTTGTGGTAGTTGTGGATGAGGCCCCTTATTTTCTCAGATGGTAAAGCTTCAGTTCCTGTAAATTATTTGGCCGTCTTGCATTAACTGCACGTTTGCGATCTCCCCAAAGTGGCTCGATAATATTGAGGTCAGGGGACTGAGATGGCCACTCCAGAACCTTCACTTTTTTCTGCTGTAGCCAATGACAGGTCGACTTGGCCTTGTGTTTTGGATAATTGTCATGTTGGAACATCCAAGTGCTTCCCATGTGCAGCTTCTGGGTTGATGAGTGCAAATTTTCCTCCAGTATTTTCTGATAAAATACTTCATTCATTTTGCCATCAATTTTGACCAAGTTCCCTGTGCCTGTGTAGCTTACTCCAAAACATTAGCGATCCACCTCTGGTTTCACAGTAAGGATGATGTACTTTTCATCACAGGCTTTGTTGACTCCTCTCCAAATGTATCAATTATGGTTGTGGCCAAAAAGTTCAATTTTTGGTCTCATCACTCCAAATAACTGTTCCAAAAATGTTGAGGTTTGTCTCTGTGCTGTTTGGCATATTGTAAGTGGGCTGCTTTGTGGCATTGTTGTAGTAATGGCTTTCTTCTGGTGAATTGACCATGCAGCTAATTTTTCTTCAAGTGCCTCCTTATTGTGCATCATGAAACAGCCACACCACACGTCTGTATGTCAGCTGATGTTATTTGTGGGTTTTTCTTTGCATCCCGAACAATTTTCCTGGCAGTTGTGGCTGAAATCATGGCTTGGTTTCAACAGAATTCCACATTCTCCACTTCTTAAAGAGTTTAAACACTGCTTATTGGCATTCTCAATTCCTTTATATCCTTTTCCTGTTTTATAAAGTTCAACTATCTTCTCCTGCAGATCCTATGATAATTCTTTTGCTTTCCTCATGGCTCGTAATCCAACATGATTAACATGCAGGGGTCTGTCAGAAGCCCAGAAACTCACTGACTTTATACACACACGAATTAAAAGCAAACAGATCAGGGGTGAGGATGGTTCCCTTTAGTAGCCATTTAAACCTGTGTGTCAGCGTGTGTGTGTGTTATCATGCAAAAACTTCCAGGTATGTCAACTTTTGATCAGGGTAATTTGGGTAATTTCTTTTGTCAATAAAATATAAACAATTGTTTGATAATAAATGTGATGTAATGTGTGGATTTTAGATTTAATTTTAAATGTGGCTGGTAAACGATGAACCAATCAGAAAGTAAAATACAGGTAAGATTCTATCAGAGAGTAAAATACAGGTAAGATTCTCTCAGTGAGTAAAATACAGGTAAGATTCTCTCAGTGTGTAAAATACAGGTGAGATTCTCTCAGAGAGTAAAATACAGGTAAGATTCTCTCAGTGAGTAAAATACAGGTAAGATTCTCTCAGTGTGTAAAATACAGGTGAGATTCTCTCAGTGTGTAAAATACAGGTAAGATTCTCTCAGTGAGTAAAATACAGGTAAGATTCTCTCAGTGTGTAAAATACAGGTGAGATTCTCTCAGTGTGTAAAATACAGGTGAGATTCTCTCAGTGTGTAAAATACAGGTAAGATTCTCTCAGTGAGTAAAATACAGGTAAGATTCTCTCAGTGAGTAAAATACAGGTAAGATTCTCTCAGTGTGTAAAATACAGGTGAGATTCTCTCAGTGTGTAAAATACAGGTAAGATTCTCTCAGTGTGTAAAATACAGGTAAGATTCTCTCAGTGAGTAAAATACAGGTAAGATTCTCTCAGTGAGTAAAATACAGGTAAGATTCTCTCAGTGTGTAAAATACAGGTGAGATTCTCTCAGTGTGTAAAATACAGGTAAGATTCTCTCAGTGAGTAAAATACAGGTAAGATTCTCTCAGTGTGTAAAATACAGGTGAGATTCTCTCAGTGAGTAAAATACAGGTGAGATTCTCTCAGTGAGTAAAATACAGGTAAGATTCTCTCAGTGAGTAAAATACAGGTGAGATTCTCTCAGTGAGTAAAATACAGGTAAGATTCTCTCAGTGAGTAAAATACAGGTGAGATTCTCTCAGTGAGTAAAATACAGGTAAGATTCTCTCAGTGAGTAAAATACAGGTAAGATTCTCTCAGTGGGTAAAATACAGGTGAGATTCTCTCAGTGAGTAAAATACAGGTGAGATTCTCTCAGTGAGTAAAATACAGGTAAGATTCTCTCAGTGAGTAAAATACAGGTGAGATTCTCTCAGCGAGTTAAATACAGGTAAGATTCTCTCAGCGAGTAAAATACAGGTAAGATTCTCTCAGTGAGTAAAATACAGGTGAGATTCTCTCAGTGAGTAAAATACAGGTGAGATTCTCTCAGAGTAAAATACAGGTAAGATTCTCTCAGTGAGTAAAATACAGGTGAGATTCTCTCAGAGTAAAATACAGGTGAGATTCTCTCAGTGTGTAAAATACAGGTGAGATTCTCTCAGTGAGTAAAATACAGGTAAGATTCTCTCAGAGTAAAATACAGGTAAGATTCTCTCAGTGAGTAAAATACAGGTAAGATTCTCTCAGAGTAAAATACAGGTAAGATTCTCTCAGAGTAAAATACAGGTGAGATTCTCTCAGTGAGTAAAATACAGGTGAGATTCTCTCAGAGTAAAATACAGGTGAGATTCTCTCAGTGAGTAAAATACAGGTAAGATTCTCTCAGTGTGTAAAATACAGGTGAGATTCTCTCAGTGAGTAAAATACAGGTAAGATTCTCTCAGTGAGTAAAATACAGGTAAGATTCTCTCAGTGAGTAAAATACAGGTAAGATTCTCTCAGTGAGTAAAATACAGGTAAGATTCTCTCAGTGAGTAAAATACAGGTAAGATTCTCTCAGAGTAAAATACAGGTAAGATTCTCTCAGTGAGTAAAATACAGGTAAGATTCTCTCAGAGTAAAATACAGGTGAGATTCTCTCAGTGAGTAAAATACAGGTAAGATTCTCCCAGTGAGTAAAATACAGGTAAGATTCTCCCAGTGAGTAAAATACAGGTAAGATTCTCTCAGTGTAAAATACAGGTGAGATTCTCTCAGTGAGTAAAATACAGGTGAGATTCTCTCAGAGTAAAATACAGGTAAGATTCTCTCAGTGAGTAAAATACAGGTAAGATTCTCTCAGTGAGTAAAATACAGGTGAGATTCTCTCAGTGAGTAAAATACAGGTGAGATTCTCTCAGTGAGTAAAATACAGGTAAGATTCTCTCAGAGTAAAATACAGGTAAGATTCTCTCAGTGAGTAAAATACAGGTGAGATTCTCTCAGAGTAAAATACAGGTAAGATTCTCTCAGTGAGTAAAATACAGGTAAGATTCTCTCAGTGTGTAAAATACAGGTGAGATTCTCTCAGTGAGTAAAATACAGGTAAGATTCTCTCAGTGAGTAAAATACAGGTAAGATTCTCTCAGTGGGTAAAATACAGGTGAGATTCTCTCAGTGAGTAAAATACAGGTAAGATTCTCTCAGTGAGTAAAATACAGGTGAGATTCTCTCAGCGAGTTAAATACAGGTAAGATTCTCTCAGCGAGTAAAATACAGGTAAGATTCTCTCAGTGAGTAAAATACAGGTGAGATTCTCTCAGTGAGTAAAATACAGGTGAGATTCTCTCAGAGTAAAATACAGGTAAGATTCTCTCTCAGAGTAAAATACAGGTAAGATTCTCTCAGTGAGTAAAATACAGGTGAGATTCTCTCAGAGTAAAATACAGGTGAGATTCTCTCAGTGTGTAAAATACAGGTGAGATTCTCTCAGTGAGTAAAATACAGGTAAGATTCTCTCAGAGTAAAATACAGGTAAGATTCTCTCAGTGAGTAAAATACAGGTAAGATTCTCTCAGAGTAAAATACAGGTAAGATTCTCTCAGAGTAAAATACAGGTGAGATTCTCTCAGTGAGTAAAATACAGGTGAGATTCTCTCAGAGTAAAATACAGGTGAGATTCTCTCAGTGAGTAAAATACAGGTAAGATTCTCTCAGTGTGTAAAATACAGGTGAGATTCTCTCAGTGAGTAAAATACAGGTAAGATTCTCTCAGTGAGTAAAATACAGGTAAGATTCTCTCAGTGAGTAAAATACAGGTAAGATTCTCTCAGTGAGTAAAATACAGGTAAGATTCTCTCAGTGAGTAAAATACAGGTAAGATTCTCTCAGAGTAAAATACAGGTAAGATTCTCTCAGTGAGTAAAATACAGGTAAGATTCTCTCAGAGTAAAATACAGGTGAGATTCTCTCAGTGAGTAAAATACAGGTAAGATTCTCCCAGTGAGTAAAATACAGGTAAGATTCTCCCAGTGAGTAAAATACAGGTAAGATTCTCTCAGTGTAAAATACAGGTGAGATTCTCTCAGTGAGTAAAATACAGGTGAGATTCTCTCAGAGTAAAATACAGGTAAGATTCTCTCAGTGAGTAAAATACAGGTAAGATTCTCTCAGTGAGTAAAATACAGGTGAGATTCTCTCAGTGAGTAAAATACAGGTGAGATTCTCTCAGTGAGTAAAATACAGGTAAGATTCTCTCAGAGTAAAATACAGGTAAGATTCTCTCAGTGAGTAAAATACAGGTGAGATTCTCTCAGAGTAAAATACAGGTAAGATTCTCTCAGTGAGTAAAATACAGGTAAGATTCTCTCAGTGTGTAAAATACAGGTGAGATTCTCTCAGTGAGTAAAATACAGGTAAGATTCTCTCAGTGAGTAAAATACAGGTAAGATTCTCTCAGTGAGTAAAATACAGGTAAGATTCTCTCAGTGAGTAAAATACAGGTAAGATTCTCTCAGTGAGTAAAATACAGGTAAGATTCTCTCAGAGAGTAAAATACAGGTAAGATTCTCTCAGTGTGTAAAATACAGGTGAGATTCTCTCAGTGAGTAAAATACAGGTAAGATTATCTCAGTGAGTAAAATACAGGTAAGATTATCTCAGAGAGTAAAATACAGGTGAGATTCTCTCAGTGAGTAAAATACAGGTAAGATTCTCTCAGTGAGTAAAATACGGGTAAGATTCTCTCAGTGAGTAAAATACGGGTAAGATTCTCTCAGTGAGTAAAATACAGGTGAGATTCTCTCAGTGAGTAAAATACAGGTGAGATTCTCTCAGTGAGTAAAATACAGGTGAGATTCTCTCAGTGAGTAAAATACAGGTGAGATTCTCTCAGTGAGTAAAATACAGGTGAGATTCTCTCAGAGAGTAAAATACAGGTGAGATTCTCTCAGAGAGTAAAATACAGGTAAGATTCTCTCAGAGTAAAATACAGGTAAGATTCTCTCAGTGTGTAAAATACAGGTAAGATTCTCTCAGTGTGTAAAATACAGGTAAGATTCTCTCAGTGAGTAAAATACAGGTAAGATTCTCTCAGTGTGTAAAATACAGGTAAGATTCTCTCAGTGAGTAAAATACAGGTAAGATTCTCTCAGTGAGTAAAATACAGGTGAGATTCTCTCAGTGAGTAAAATACAGGTAAGATTCTCTCAGTGAGTAAAATACAGGTAAGATTCTCTCAGTGAGTAAAATACAGGTAAGATTCTCTCAGTGAGTAAAATACAGGTAAGATTCTCTCAGTGAGTAAAATACAGGTAAGATTCTCTCAGTGTGTAAAATACAGGTAAGATTCTCTCAGTGAGTAAAATACAGGTAAGATTCTCTCAGTGTGTAAACTACAGGTAAGATTCTCTCAGTGAGTAAAATACAGGTAAGATTCTCTCAGTGAGTAAAATACAGGTAAGATTCTCTCAGTGTGTAAAATACAGGTAAGATTCTCTCAGTGTGTAAAATACAGGTAAGATTCTCTCAGTGTGTAAAATACAGGTAAGATTCTCTCAGTGAGTAAAATACAGGTAAGATTCTCTCAGTGAGTAAAATACAGGTAAGATTCTCTCAGTGTGTAAAATACAGGTAAGATTCTCTCAGTGAGTAAAATACAGGTAAGATTCTCTCAGTGTGTAAAATACAGGTAAGATTCTCTCAGTGTGTAAAATACAGGTAAGATTCTAAAATACAGGTAAGATTCTCTCAGTGAGTAAAATACAGGTAAGATTCTCTCAGTGTGTAAAATACAGGTGAGATTCTCTCAGTGAGTAAAATACAGGTGAGATTCTCTCAGAGTAAAATACAGGTAAGATTCTCTCAGTGAGTAAAATACAGGTAATAATAATAATAATAATATAATTTTATTTATAAGCGCCTTTCAGGTCACCCAAGGACACTGTACAATTCAAATACGATCAAGTACATACAGAGAACATAAAAACAGCACAGCACACCAGAGAATCAAGTATAAAAGAAATTTAAAAAAATAGAATAGGAACTTAATTAAAAAAAATTAAGAGACCAGGAATTAAAGGGGATAAAAACTACAAACTATGGAACGCAGTCCTAAAAAGATGCGTTTTTAAGTGCTTCTTAAAAATAGATAATGATGCGCTTGTGCGGAGGAAGAGTGGCAAGGAGTTCCATAATTTAGGGCCTGCCACACTAAAAGCACACTAAAAGGTAAGATTCTCTCAGTGTGTAAAATACAGGTAAGATTCTCTCAGTGAGTAAAATACAGGTAAGATTCTCTCAGTGAGTAAAATACAGGTAAGATTCTCTCAGTGAGTAAAATACAGGTAAGATTCTCTCAGTGAGTAAAATACAGGTAAGATTCTCTCAGTGAGTAAAATACAGGTAAGATTCTCTCAGAGAGTAAAATACAGGTAAGATTCTCTCAGTGAGTAAAATACAGGTAAGATTCTCTCAGTGAGTAAAATACAGGTAAGATTCTCTCAGAGAGTAAAATACAGGTAAGATTCTCTCAGTGAGTAAAATACAGGTAAGATTCTCTCAGTGAGTAAAATACAGGTAAGATTCTCTCAGTGAGTAAAATACAGGTAAGATTCTCTCAGTGAGTAAAATACAGGTAAGATTCTCTCAGTGAGTAAAATACAGGTAAGATTCTCTCAGTGAGTAAAATACAGGTAAGATTCTCTCAGTGAGTAAAATACAGGTAAGATTCTCTCAGTGAGTAAAATACAGGTAAGATTCTCTCAGAGAGTAAAATACAGGTAAGATTCTCTCAGTGAGTAAAATACAGGTAAGATTCTCTCAGTGAGTAAAATACAGGTAAGATTCTCTCAGTGAGTAAAATACAGGTAAGATTCTCTCAGTGAGTAAAATACAGGTAAGATTCTCTCAGTGAGTAAAATACAGGTGAGATTCTCTCAGTGAGTAAAATACAGGTAAGATTCTCTCAGTGAGTAAAATACAGGTAAGATTCTCTCAGTGAGTAAAATACAGGTAGGATTTCAGTGAGTAAAACACAGGTAGGATTTCAGTGAGTAAAACTGATAAAATGTGCTGGAGATAAACAGTAAAAACCAGTCAGAACTTGTTAGTGTGGGGGGGGCGCTGTGGTGTTCGTAGGATGTAGACGCGCTTTCCCGCTGCTCTGAGAGAAAATGGACTAAATTCATTTTTATATTTAACACAACAATTCTTTTATCTATAAAACAGCTTTTGAATACACCCCAGATATATATTATCGCATTGCCTGACTTTCTTATCGGACAAAATGTCGGCTACCCGCAGCAAAACGGAACTTTCAAAGTTGGGCCGCAAGCCTGCGGCCCCCGTGGCCGATGCTCCTGAGGGAGAAGTGGACATCCCACCCGATACCGCGGTGAGTGCTTCACTGCTGCAAACTATGATGGACGCGCTCAAGTCCAACATTTGTAGCAGACTTGATTCATTCTCTTCTGGTCTTCGGACGGAAATTGCGGCTGTTAAGTTGGAACTCTCTAACTTGATTAATCAGTTACAACAAAAACTGGACTCGCATGATGAAACGCTGCGGGAGCTGGAGCGCTCCGCTAATGATAACGGTACACAGCTCACTGAGTTACAAGCGGCTGTTGGCAAACTCACTACCCAGTGCAAACGCCTCGAAGACAGATGTGAGGACCTTGAGGCACGCTCGCGAAGGAATAATTTGTGAATTATTGGGGTCCCAGAAGGATCGGAGGGAGCTCGGGTTTCAGACTTTGTAGCGGGGCTGCTTCAAGACGTGCTCGGACTGGAAGAGAAACCACTGCTGGATCGGGCACATAGAACCCTCCGTGCAAAACCCAAAGAAACTGAGACGCCTAGACCTTTCATTGCCAGAGTCCACTTTTTTCATGTTCGGAACCAGATCTTGCAGCGGGCCGGAAGGTCTTCACCATTGTATTACGGAGGCAAGAAAATCTTTATTTTTCCGGACTACACTTCATCTGTCGCACGGAAACGAGCTGCTTTTGGTGATGTGAAACGTCGTTTAAGGTCTTTCGCGGACATTAAATTTGGCCTGCTGTACCCGGCAACATTAAAAATCACCCTTCCAGACGGTACGGTACACAGGTTTGAGGATGCAAAAGAAGCGGCGGATTTTGCCGATAAACTTTCTTAGTAATCACACCCGTTATAGGGACACGTGAGTTATTTAGTGACTGTTGTTATTAATGTTCTCTATTTGAACAGTTGTTGTGGAGGGTAACGTGATTTGATGGCTGTCGATGTTAGGTTATTAATAATAATTTTTTTATTTTTTATTATTATTATTAAAATATGTCCATTTGTCTCTCATATAGCATTTCAGGTTTAGGAAATTGCTATGGAGTGGCTTGTGCTAGGTTTGTTGGGGAGAAGTTGTTCTTGCATCTCAGTTGGGGAGGTGCTAGTTGGTAGGTGGGTGGGGACTTTTGGCTTTATTTTGTATTTTATTAGCTTAGTTTTAACTCACTTTTGGTTTTTTATTTCCTTTTTTATGTTTTCTTTAATTGTTTTAAGGGCCAGTAAATGTCAGATTCAAGTCCTTTGCAGGCTTCACACGTTCTTAATGTGTTATTATGTCTTTACTAATGTTCTATTAGGATACAGTCTGTAACACATTCTCGCCATGGGGGTGGTGAACTAAGATTTATCAGCTGGAACTGTAAGGGCCTGAATTCCTCAAAGAAAACGTACTAAAGTGTTCCAACACTTTTATCACATCTGGGTGCTCGGGTTGTTTTCCTTCAAGAAACACACCTAGATAAATCAGACAGGTGCAAACCTAAGGCTGGTTGGGTTGGTCAGTTTTATTATTCCTCTTTTTCTGGTAAAGCAAGGGGAGTGGCAATCTTGTTTCACAAATCGGTCTCTTTCATTTGCTCAAATGTAATATCAGATCCGAATGGGCGGTATATTATACTTACTGGCAAACTACACTATACCCCGGTACATTTAGTTAATGTTTATGCCCCAAACTGGGACCATGATGACTTTTTAGGCAGCTTTTTTCAAATATCCCGGACATGTCCTCACATGTGCTTATTCTAGGTGGAGACCTTAACTGTTGGCTTGACCCGGTACTAGACCGCTCCTCCAAAAAACCTAGCCCAGAGTCCAAATTTTGCAATCTCAGATTTGTGGCGTTTTCACAATCCCAAAGGTAGAGCATATTCTTTCTTTTCCCATGTACACCATACTTTCACTCGGATAGAATTATCCAAAAGGTAAAATCCTGTTCATATGACACAATTGTCATTTCAGATCATGCTCCTGTTTTAATGAACATGAAACTATGAAATAATAACCGGATTCCTTGGCGTTTTAACTCGCTGCTTCTCTCGAATGATGATTTCTTAAATCACATTTCTAATCAAATAGATTTCTTCCTTAGTACTAACAACACCCCAGGAATCTCTGCATCCATTCTGTGGGAGACATTAAAAGTATATATAAGGGGGTTATAATTTCTTATACACAATATAAAAATCGATGTAAGAAGAGGAAAATGGATGATTTAATTAGAAACATCTCTCAATTAGACAATCAATACGCGGTATCTCCATCTATGGACATTTATAAACAACGGCTTATTTTGCAAGAAGAGTTTGATATTTTGGCCTCTGATGAGGCGGCAGAGTTATTACTTAAGTCTAGATCCAACTATTTTGAATTTGGGGACAAGGCTAGTAAAGTTTTGGCTCATCAGTTACGACATTCTTCTGCTTCTCTTCAGATTGTTCAAATTCAAACAGCTTCAGGAATCACAACTAATACTGCCATTATTAATAATGAATTTAGACAATTTTATAGTACATTATATACTTCTGACTTAAAGGCAAATGTTGTTGACTTTGATAATTTCTTCAGGCCATTGGAGATTCCTTTGTTGGATCCAGATGCAGCTAAAAATCTGGATGAACCAGTAACAATTTTAGAACTGTCTCGTGCAGCAAAATCTATGCAAACTGGTAAGAGTCCGGGCCCGGATGGGTACCCTATTGAATTTTATATTAAGTTCTTTGATAAATTGGCACCATTATTATTAAATATGTTTAATGAATCACTAGAATCAGGACACCTCCCTACAACCCTTAATCAGGCCTTAATATCACTTCTACTTAAAAAAGATAAGGATCCTCTTAGTTGTTACTCGTATCGTCCAATTAGTTTATTAAATGCAGACTATAAACTTCTATCAAAGACTCTCGCACTTCGACTAGAAACAGTATTACCTACAGTTATTTCTTCGAATCAGACCGGCTTTATTAAAAACAGACACCTCTTTTTTAATATACAGTGTATCACAAAAGTGAGTACACCCCTCACATTTCTGCAGATATTTAAGTATATCTTTTCATGGGACAACACTGACAAAATGACACTTTGACACAATGAAAAGTAGTCTGTGTGCAGCTTATATAACAGTGTAAATTTATTCTTCCCTCAAAATAACTCAATATACAGCCATTAATGTCTAAACAACCGGCAACAAAAGTGAGTACACCCCTTAGTGAAAGTTCCTGAAGTGTCAATATTTTGTGTGGCCACCATTATTTCCCAGAACTGCCTTAACTCTCCTGGGCATGGAGTTTACCAGAGCTTCACAGGTTGCCACTGGAATGCTTTTCCACTCCTCCATGACGACATCACAGAGCTGGCGGATATTCGAGACTTTGCGCTCCTCCACCTTCCGCTTGAGGATGCCCCAAAGATGTTCTATTGGGTTTAGGTCTGGAGACATGCTTGGCCAGTCCATCACCTTTACCCTCAGCCTCTTCAATAAAGCAGTGGTCGTCTTAGAGGTGTGTTTGGGGTCATTATCATGCTGGAACACTGCCCTGCGACCCAGTTTCCGGAGGGAGGGGATCATGCTCTGCTTCAGTATTTCACAGTACATATTGGAGTTCATGTGTCCCTCAATGAAATGTAACTCCCCAACACCTGCTGCACTCATGCAGCCCCAGACCATGGCATTCCCACCACCATGCTTGACTGTAGGCATGACACACTTATCTTTGTACTCCTCACCTGATTGCCGCCACACATGCTTGAGACCATCTGAACCAAACAAATTAATCTTGGTCTCATCAGACCATAGGACATGGTTCCAGTAATCCATGTCCTTTGTTGACATGTCTTCAGCAAACTGCTTGCAGGCTTTCTTGTGTAGAGACTTCAGAAGAGGCTTCCTTCTGGGGTGACAGCCATGCAGACCAATTTGATGTAGTGTGCGGCGTATGGTCTGAGCACTGACAGACTGACCCCCCACCTTTTCAATCTCTGCAGCAATGCTGACAGCACTCCTGCGCCTATCTTTCAAAGACAGCAGTTGGATGTGACGCTGAGCACGTGCACTCAGCTTCTTTGGACGACCAACGCGAGGTCTGTTCTGAGTGGACCCTGCTCTTTTAAAACGCTGGATGATCTTGGCCACTGTGCTGAAGCTCAGTTTCAGGGTGTTGGCAATCTTCTTGTAGCCTTGGCCATCTTCATGTAGCGCAACAATTCGTCTTTTAAGATCCTCAGAGAGTTCTTTGCCATGAGGTGCCATGTTGGAACTTTCAGTGACCAGTATGAGAGAGTGTGAGAGCTGTACTACTAAATTGAACACACCTGCTCCCTATGCACACCTGAGACCTAGTAACACTAACGAGTCACATGACATTTTGGAGGGAAAATGACAAGCAGTGCTCAATTTGGACATTTAGGGGTGTAGTCTCTTAGGGGTGTACTCACTTTTGTTGCCGGTGGTTTAGACATTAATGGCTGTATATTGAGTTATTTTGAGGGAAGAATAAATTTACACTGTTATATAAGCTGCACACAGACTACTTTTCATTGTGTCAAAGTGTCATTTTGTCAGTGTTGTCCCATGAAAAGATATACTTAAATATCTGCAGAAATGTGAGGGGTGTACTCACTTTTGTGATACACTGTACGTCGTTTGTTTAATGTAATATATAACCCTTCTGAATCTGACGTAATAGAAGCCATAATATCATTGGATGCAGAGAAAGCCTTTGATAGGGTGGAATGGAAATATCTCTTCTACACCTTGGAAAAATTTGGTTTTGGAGAAACTTTTACTCGGTGGATTAAACTGCTCTATGCTTCACCGGTAGCTGCAGTAAGAACAAATAATATTCAATCAGATTTTTTTCCTCTACACCGCTCTACCAGGCAGGGGTGTCCTCTGAGTCCTTTGCTGTTCGCTCTGGCTATTGAACCCCTGTCGTTGGCTCTCTGTGGCAACCCTGGGGTTGAGGGCATGGTGAGGAGCGGTCTGGAACAAAGGGTCTCTTTATATGCCGATGATTTACTTCTATTTCTCTCTAACCTTCAAACTTCAGTTCCAGCTGCTTTAGCGGCATTCAATTCATTTGCGTTCATATCAGGTTATAAATTAAATCTAAATAAGAGTGAACTTTTTCCCCTGGGTAATGCAGCATGGGAATACTCACGTAACGCTCCATTTAAAATAGCTAATCATAGCTTCCAATATTTAGGTATCCAGGTGACCGATGATGTTAGAAATCTTTACAAGGCAAATTTCATTCCACTTTTGATAAAATTAAAGAAAGATTTAAGCCGATGGTCCATATTAAATTTATCCTTAGCTGCACGAATTAACACTATTAAAATGAATGTTCTTCCTAAATTCCTTTACCTATTTCAATGTATACCACTTTTTTTTTACCCCAGAGTTTTTTTTCACAAATTGGATTCTCTTATTTTGGAGTTTATATGGAATAGAAAAAAACCAAGATTGTGGAGGCAACTTTTACAGAGACCCAAATTTTAGGTTTTATTTCTGGGCAGTCAACCTTAGAGTCATACAGTACTGGTTGCAATATAGTCCCCATTCAGCATCGCCGGCCTGGCTCCACATGGAAGCTAATTCAGTCAAACCGGCCTCCCTTGACACCGTGGTCTGTTCACTGACTAAAACATCCTATTCGTCTTACACAAAGAATGTGATGGTTAGAAATTCCTTGAGAATATGGAACCAATTTAAACGTTACTTCCGGTTTCAATCAGCCTCTGTTCTGGCTCCGATAGCTGCAAATCCATACTTTCCTCCATCACTTGTGGATGGTGCATTTAATATTTGGTGCAGTTTGGGTATAAGAACATTTAAGGATCTATATATTGATGGCTCAGTTGCAACATTCCAACAATTAGCTCAATGGTTTGTATTGCCTCAGCAACATTTTTTAGATACTTACAAATTCGGAGTTTTGCCAAAAGTACATTCCCTCAGTTTCCTCAGTTACCAGAGGGGACGGAGTTGGACATGTTTATTAAGCCCTTACCCTCAATGAGGGGTCAGATCTCACATATTTATGAACAGATTCATTATCTGCGTTTAGCCTCTCTTACGAGTATTAAGTCACGCTGGGAGTCTGAGTTGGGGGAGGAAATCCCATTAGTGCTGTGGAGTATGGCATTGAAGAAGGTTCATAAATCCTCCATCTGTGCTAAACATGGCCTTATTCAATGTAAAATAATTCACAGATGATTTCACTTGACTAGAGTTAAACTTTCTCATATACATAAGAATATAGACCCCATATGAGACAGATGCCATCAAGCCCCAGCTGACCATGTTCACACATTCTGGTCCTGCCCCTCTATATTCCTGTTTTGGTCGGAGATCTTTAAATCTTTATCAAAGATGATGGAAAAACCTCTCGAGCCCAGTGCTCTTACAGATTTGTTTGGGGTACCTCCTATATCAGCCCCGGTTTCATCTACAGAGGCCGATTTGATCTCTTTTGTCACTCTCCTTGCCAGGAGATTGTTATTGCTTAAGTGGAAATCACCTATACCTCCTTCACATACTATGAGGATTAGAGAGATTGTTTATGTAATGAAGCTGAAAAAAATTAGGCATCTTAGGAATGGCTCAGTAAGCAAATTTTACAAAGTTTGGGACCCTTTCTTAGACCATATTAGAAATTTATCTACATTAGACTGTCCTTAATTAGCTGACCTGGTTGTTCATTCACCCCCCCCCCCCCCCCTTTTTTTTTTTTAATTTCTCTGTAATTATGTATGAATAATGTAATTATTCAGATTCTAACTGTGAAGTTTGTATTTGGACTATATGTTTTGCTCTGTTTTAGGTGTGACTGACTGTCCCACTTCTTTTCTAGATTTGATTTATTTATGTTTATTTTTATTATTTTTATTATTTTACTCTATTTTTTTCCCCTGGGTACTGCTTTGTAATTTATTTCGACTATGTACACTTTGATATCCAGAATGTTTTGCTGTGTTGTTTAAAAGTTAAAATAAAAATAAATATAAAAAAAAAAGAACTTGTTAGTGTTACATAACAGCAGGATCCTAAATCACTTCATATACACTACATAGTGACTACATAGTGAATAGAGGACATTATTATTGTACCCTACATAGTGTACAGGAGTAGGAGGTAAGAAACTATTTGAGATTCGGACTGATGGTTGAAAACGTATTTACGGAGTTTAATGAAGCTTTTATTTACTTTTCTGGAGCTTTTATACCAAATTACTTTAATAAGTCAGTAACAGAAACACTCAGAGTGAAGAGTTTTAATGAATCAACAACATTATTTATTATTTACTGAGAATTAAATTTACTCACCCCATGATTGATTTTCTTCACTTCCGTATAGTGATTCCTTTCAGAGCTCAAGTTTCCTCCTACAGATTGAAGCTTTAAAGCTGTTCACACATGTAGAGAAACACTGCAGCACACCAGAATTCTTCTTTATGAAGTCTAGATTTATAACATTCACATATTACAGCTTTAAATTCAGTTTCTGACTGTGATTTTCTCCTGAACAACTTTATATTTCTCTCTTCACTAAACTGCGCTGTTTACTTTCTCTTCTCAGACCGGATTGAACTGGTTTATTTAGCAGAAGAGCAGTAAGAGCTACAGTACAGGTACACACACCTGTACTCTCTCTGACACACACACACACACACACACACACACACACACACACACACACACACACACACACACACACACACACACACACACACACACACACACACACGACGGGTCTCTGCGTGTTCTCAATGATGAATCACCCATGTAATGGTCTTCACTGAATTAATACAATTAAAAGACGAACACAATGATTCCTCTCTCTCTCTCTCTCTGTGTTTATTGCACTGGTATACCTGCATAAACACACATACAATCCTTTCATTCAGACTGTATTCTGCAACTGCACAAGCTCTATAAAGATAAAAAGAAAGATGAGATTAAGCGCATTTGCCCAGTGTAACGTGATTGGCGCCAAAAAAAATAATCTGGAACTAAAGTTACAAACTATTAAACATGCGCTAATATTGGACAAAAATCACATCAATCAAGTTACATGACCGATATTACAGATCATGTTTGTAGTAATTCACTCTACAGGTACATATTTCCCTTTTAAAATATGAAATAGCTCACGGAGCTTTTTAACACTGCTTACCTCCAGCCATGTACAAAGCGCCACTGGAGTAAGGAAAGCGCTGAGGGACAATTATAGGAGCTTTGCAGTTGCGCATGTGTGAAGCAGGGAATTGTAATCCATTAAACCACATTGAACATGTACAACATATGAACAATACAGAAAATACAAAAACTAATAGTAATAGTGTATTATAATAGTATAGTATAATACACTGCTCAAAAAAATAAAGGGAACACTAAAATAACACATTCTAGATCTCAATTATTTGAGATTAATTAAATATTCCAGTTGAAAATCTTTATTCATTACATAGTGGAATGCGTTGAGAACAAAATAACATAAAAATGATCAATGTAAATCAAAATTATTATCCCATGGAGGTCTGGATTTGGAATCATACTCAAAATCAAAGTGGAAAATCCAATTACAGGCTGATCCAACTTCAGTGGAAATTCCTCACGACAAGTTAAAATGAGGCTCAGTAGATTAGTATAACATTTAAAAACAATAATGTTTGATGTTTATATGAGCTCTGAGCTGGTCTGGGTGCGGAGTTTCATATCGTGCGAGCTACGCATGCGCAACTACGATGTGGAGCGAGATGCGGGTTTTACCCCAAAATGATAATAATAATGAAAAAAACATTCAAGTAAAGCAAAAGAGAACTACTGATAATAAATATGATTTGTTCAAAAATTTTGCAAAGGTACAAACAAGACAGTATCTGTCTGCAGTAAAGTTAAATATTCAACATTCGTTGAATTTGCCATTCCGATTCCGGTAATTTTAAGATGACGTATTTATTTAAAGAAAGATTAAAATAAAACTGCTGATCGAGCTTCCACTTCAGCTAGCGAGTTAGGGAGCATCATCAAACTAACAGAGAAACGTAGGAAACATTTACTCTGCACTCATTACAGAGAAATACATCCATTCAAGTATTGTAATGATTTGATGGATCAATGTCAAACTATTTTATACAAACACATTAAATACTACAAAACATATTTTTAAGAAAATAATGTTTGTATTTATTTTTCATTAATATTAAAGTAAAAGTAAATGTAATGTAATTTTTATATACAAAATTATGTCCCTTACCTCCCACAAACCTTGTTTTTAAAAAAAGAAAAATCCTTTAATATTTATTTTATATTAAAATATAATAAAGATCAGTACATCCAAAATAAGTGTAATGATCATTTGTACAAAAAATGGTTTAATTTTGATCAAAATGCTACATATGTGCTTATTCATACAAACTGTATACAAATATACAAAAGATATTTACAAAAATATCAAAAATGTGATAGCTCTGACTTTTAAATATTGAAACAGATTTAGATTATTAGGAATAAATAATGTTACATGTTTCCTACTAAATCGTTGTTAATCATTTTTCTAAGGAATCATTAACATTTACATCATCAGTCTCTTCATATATATGAATATTGATGATGATAATAATAAAATAATTAAAGGCAAACCGTGCAACTTTATGTTATTCAGGAAGTTTGTATCACCAGATAGCCCTTCATATTATTTAGTAGCCTTGAAGTAGCTCTCGGTCTGGAAAAGGTTGGTGACCCCTGACATATGTGTGTGTGTGAGAGAGTATGATAGTGTGTGTGAGAGAGTATGATGGTGTGTGTGAGAGAGTATGATGGTGTGTGCGAGAGAGTATGATAGTGTGTGTGTGAGAGAGTATGATAGTGTGTGTGAGTATGATGGTGTGTGTGAGAGAGTATGATAGTGTGTGTGAGTATGATGGTGTGTGTGAGAGAGTATGATAGTGTGTGTGTGAGAGAGTATGATGGTGTGTGTAAGAGAGTATGATAGTGTGTGTGAGAGAGTATGATGGTGTGTGAGTATGATTGTGTGTGTGAGAGAGTATGATAGTGTGTGTGTGAGAGAGTATGATAGTGTGTGTGAGAGAGTATGATGGTGTGTGAGTATGATTGTGTGTGACAGAGAGTATGATAGTGTGTGTGAGAGAGTATGATAGTGTGTGTGAGAGAGTATGATGGTGTGTGTGAGAGAGTATGATAGTGTGTGTGAGAGAGTATGATGCTGTGTGTGAGAGAGTATGATGGTGTGTGAGTATGATTGTGTGTGTGTGAGAGTATGATAGTGTGTGTGAGAGAGTGTGATGGTGTGTGTGAGAGAGTATGATAGTGTGTGTGAGAGAGTATGATGGTGTGTGTGAGAGAGTATGATGGTGTGTGAGTATGATTGTGTGTGTGAGAGAGTATGATAGTGTGTGTGAGAGAGTATGATAGTGTGTGTGAGTATGATGGTGTGTGTGAGAGAGTATGATAGTGTGTGTGAGAGAGTATGATGGTGTGTGAGTATGATTGTGTGTGTGAGAGAGTATGATTGTGTGTGTGAGAGAGTATGATAGTGTGTGTGAGAGAGTATGATGGTGTGTGTGAGAGAGTATGATGGTGTGTGCGAGAGAGTATGATAGTGTGTGTGTGAGAGAGTATGATAGTGTGTGTGAGTATGATGGTGTGTGTGAGAGAGTATGATAGTGTGTGTGAGTATGATGGTGTGTGTGAGAGAGTATGATAGTGTGTGTGTGAGAGAGTATGATGGTGTGTGTAAGAGAGTATGATAGTGTGTGTGAGAGAGTATGATGGTGTGTGAGTATGATTGTGTGTGTGAGAGAGTATGATAGTGTGTGTGTGAGAGAGTATGATAGTGTGTGTGAGAGAGTATGATGGTGTGTGAGTATGATTGTGTGTGACAGAGAGTATGATAGTGTGTGTGAGAGAGTATGATAGTGTGTGTGAGAGAGTATGATGGTGTGTGTGAGAGAGTATGATAGTGTGTGTGAGAGAGTATGATGCTGTGTGTGAGAGAGTATGATGGTGTGTGAGTATGATTGTGTGTGTGTGAGAGTATGATAGTGTGTGTGAGAGAGTGTGATGGTGTGTGTGAGAGAGTATGATAGTGTGTGTGAGAGAGTATGATGGTGTGTGTGAGAGAGTATGATGGTGTGTGAGTATGATTGTGTGTGTGAGAGAGTATGATAGTGTGTGTGAGAGAGTATGATGGTGTGTGTGAGAGAGTATGATGGTGTGTGAGTATGATTGTGTGTGTGAGAGAGTATGATAGTGTGTGTGAGAGAGTATGATGGTGTGTGTGAGAGAGTATGATGGTGTGTGAGTATGATTGTGTGTGTGAGAGAGTATGATAGTGTGTGTGAGAGAGTATGATGGTGTGTGTGTGAGAGTATGATGGTGTGAGAGAGTATGATGGTGTGTGTGAGAGAGTATGATAGTGTGTGTGAGAGAGTATGATGGTGTGTGTGAGAGAGTATGATGGTGTGTGAGTATGATTGTGTGTGTGAGAGTATGATAGTGTGTGTGAGAGAGTATGATGGTGTGTGTGAGAGAGTATGATGGTGTGTGAGTATGATTGTGTGTGAGAGAGTATGATAGTGTGTGTGAGAGAGTATGATGGTGTGTGAGTATGATTGTGTGTGTGAGAGAGTATGATAGTGTGTGTGAGAGAGTATGATGGTGTGTGTGAGAGAGTATGATGGTGTGTGAGTATGATTGTGTGTGAGAGAGTATGATAGTGTGTGTGAGAGAGTATGATGGTGTGTGAGTATGATTGTGTGTGTGAGAGAGTATGATAGTGTGTGTGAGAGAGTATGATGGTGTGTGTGAGAGAGTATGATGGTGTGTGAGTATGATTGTGTGTGTGAGAGAGTATGATAGTGTGTGTGAGAGAGTATGATGGTGTGTGTGAGAGAGTATGATGGTGTGTGAGTATGATTGTGTGTGTGAGAGAGTATGATAGTGTGTGTGAGAGAGTATGATGGTGTGTGTGAGAGAGTATGATGGTGTGTGAGTATGATTGTGTGTGTGAGAGAGTATGATAGTGTGTGTGAGAGAGTATGATGGTGTGTGTGAGAGAGTATGATGGTGTGTGAGTATGATTGTGTGTGTGAGAGAGTATGATAGTGTGTGTGAGAGAGTATGATGGTGTGTGTGAGAGAGTATGATAGTGTGTGTGAGAGAGTATGATGGTGTGTGTGAGAGAGTATGATGGTGTGTGTGAGAGAGTATGATAGTGTGTGTGAGAGAGTATGATGCTGTGTGTGAGAGAGTATGATGGTGTGTGAGTATGATTGTGTGTGTGTGAGAGTATGATAGTGTGTGTGAGAGAGTGTGATGGTGTGTGTGAGAGAGTATGATAGTGTGTGTGAGAGAGTATGATGGTGTGTGTGAGAGAGTATGATGGTGTGTGAGTATGATTGTGTGTGTGAGAGAGTATGATAGTGTGTGTGAGAGAGTATGATAGTGTGTGTGAGTATGATGGTGTGTGTGAGAGAGTATGATAGTGTGTGTGAGAGAGTATGATGGTGTGTGAGTATGATTGTGTGTGTGAGAGAGTATGATTGTGTGTGTGAGAGAGTATGATAGTGTGTGTGAGAGAGTATGATGGTGTGTGTGAGAGAGTATGATGGTGTGTGCGAGAGAGTATGATAGTGTGTGTGTGAGAGAGTATGATAGTGTGTGTGAGTATGATGGTGTGTGTGAGAGAGTATGATAGTGTGTGTGAGTATGATGGTGTGTGTGAGAGAGTATGATAGTGTGTGTGTGAGAGAGTATGATGGTGTGTGTAAGAGAGTATGATAGTGTGTGTGAGAGAGTATGATGGTGTGTGAGTATGATTGTGTGTGTGAGAGAGTATGATAGTGTGTGTGTGAGAGAGTATGATAGTGTGTGTGAGAGAGTATGATGGTGTGTGAGTATGATTGTGTGTGACAGAGAGTATGATAGTGTGTGTGAGAGAGTATGATAGTGTGTGTGAGAGAGTATGATGGTGTGTGTGAGAGAGTATGATAGTGTGTGTGAGAGAGTATGATGCTGTGTGTGAGAGAGTATGATGGTGTGTGAGTATGATTGTGTGTGTGTGAGAGTATGATAGTGTGTGTGAGAGAGTGTGATGGTGTGTGTGAGAGAGTATGATAGTGTGTGTGAGAGAGTATGATGGTGTGTGTGAGAGAGTATGATGGTGTGTGAGTATGATTGTGTGTGTGAGAGAGTATGATAGTGTGTGTGAGAGAGTATGATGGTGTGTGTGAGAGAGTATGATGGTGTGTGAGTATGATTGTGTGTGTGAGAGAGTATGATAGTGTGTGTGAGAGAGTATGATGGTGTGTGTGAGAGAGTATGATGGTGTGTGAGTATGATTGTGTGTGTGAGAGAGTATGATAGTGTGTGTGAGAGAGTATGATGGTGTGTGTGTGAGAGTATGATGGTGTGAGAGAGTATGATGGTGTGTGTGAGAGAGTATGATAGTGTGTGTGAGAGAGTATGATGGTGTGTGTGAGAGAGTATGATGGTGTGTGAGTATGATTGTGTGTGTGAGAGTATGATAGTGTGTGTGAGAGAGTATGATGGTGTGTGTGAGAGAGTATGATGGTGTGTGAGTATGATTGTGTGTGAGAGAGTATGATAGTGTGTGTGAGAGAGTATGATGGTGTGTGAGTATGATTGTGTGTGTGAGAGAGTATGATAGTGTGTGTGAGAGAGTATGATGGTGTGTGTGAGAGAGTATGATGGTGTGTGAGTATGATTGTGTGTGAGAGAGTATGATAGTGTGTGTGAGAGAGTATGATGGTGTGTGAGTATGATTGTGTGTGTGAGAGAGTATGATAGTGTGTGTGAGAGAGTATGATGGTGTGTGTGAGAGAGTATGATGGTGTGTGAGTATGATTGTGTGTGTGAGAGAGTATGATAGTGTGTGTGAGAGAGTATGATGGTGTGTGTGAGAGAGTATGATGGTGTGTGAGTATGATTGTGTGTGTGAGAGAGTATGATAGTGTGTGTGAGAGAGTATGATGGTGTGTGTGAGAGAGTATGATGGTGTGTGAGTATGATTGTGTGTGTGAGAGAGTATGATAGTGTGTGTGAGAGAGTATGATGGTGTGTGTGAGAGAGTATGATGGTGTGTGAGTATGATTGTGTGTGTGAGAGAGTATGATAGTGTGTGTGAGAGAGTATGATGGTGTGTGTGAGAGAGTATGATAGTGTGTGTGAGAGAGTATGATGGTGTGTGTGAGAGAGTATGATGGTGTGTGTGAGAGAGTATGATGGTGTGTGAGTATGATTGTGTGTGTGAGAGAGTATGATAGTGTGTGTGAGAGAGTATGATGGTGTGTGTGAGAGAGTATGATGGTGTGTGAGTATGATAGTGTGTGTGAGAGAGTATGATGGTGTGTGTGAGAGAGTATGATGGTGTGTGTGAGAGAGTATGATGGTGTGTGAGTATGATTGTGTGTGTGAGAGAGTATGATAGTGTGTGTGAGAGAGTATGATGGTGTGTGTGAGAGAGTATGATGGTGTGTGAGTATGATTGTGTGTGTGAGAGAGTATGATAGTGTGTGTGAGAGAGTATGATGGTGTGTGTGAGAGAGTATGATGGTGTGTGAGTATGATTGTGTGTGTGAGAGAGTATGATAGTGTGTGTGAGAGAGTATGATGGTGTGTGTGAGAGAGTATGATAGTGTGTGTGAGAGAGTATGATGGTGTGAGAGAGTATGATGGTGTGTGTGAGAGAGTATGATGGTGTGTGAGTATGATTGTGTGTGTGAGAGAGTATGATAGTGTGTGTGAGAGAGTATGATGGTGTGTGTGAGAGAGTATGATGGTGTGTGAGTATGATAGTGTGTGTGAGAGAGTATGATGGTGTGTGTGAGAGAGTATGATGGTGTGTGAGTAAGATTGTGTGTGTGAGAGAGTATGATAGTGTGTGTGAGAGAGTATGATGGTGTGTGTGAGAGAGTATGATGGTGTGTGAGTATGATTGTGTGTGTGTGTGAGAGTATGATAGTGTGTGTGAGAGAGTATGATGGTGTGTGTGAGAGAGTATGATGGTGTGTGTGAGAGAGTATGATGGTGTGTGTGAGAGAGTATGATGGTGTGTGTGAGAGAGTATGATAGTGTGTGTGTGAGAGTATGATGGTGTGTGTGAGAGAGTATGATGGTGTGTGTGTGAGAGTATGATGGTGTGTGTGAGAGTATGATGGTGTGTGTGTGAGAGTATGATGGTGTGTGTGAGAGAGTATGATGGTGTGTGTGAGAGAGTATGATAGTGTGTGTGAGAGAGTATGATGGTGTGTGTGTGAGAGTATGATAGTGTGTGTGAGAGAGTATGACGGTGTGTGTGAGAGAGTATGATGGTGTGTGAGTATGATTGTGTGTGTGAGAGAGTATGATAGTGTGTGTGAGAGAGTATGATGGTGTGTGTGAGAGAGTATGATGGTGTGTGAGTATGATTGTGTGTGTGAGAGAGTATGATAGTGTGTGTGAGAGAGTATGATGGTGTGTGTGAGAGAGTATGATGGTGTGTGAGTATGATTGTGTGTGTGAGAGAGTATGATAGTGTGTGTGAGAGAGTATGATGGTGTGTGTGAGAGAGTATGATGGTGTGTGTGAGAGAGTATGATAGTGTGTGTGAGAGAGTATGATGGTGTGTGTGAGAGAGTATGATGGTGTGTGTGAGAGAGTATGATAGTGTGTGTGAGAGAGTATGATGGTGTGTGTGAGAGAGTATGATAGTGTGTGTGAGAGAGTATGATGGTGTGTGTGAGAGAGTATGATGGTGTGTGTGAGAGAGTATGATGGTGTGTGAGTATGATTGTGTGTGTGAGAGAGTATGATAGTGTGTGTGAGAGAGTATGATGGTGTGTGTGAGAGAGTATGATGGTGTGTGAGTATGATTGTGTGTGTGAGAGAGTATGATAGTGTGTGTGAGAGAGTATGATGGTGTGTGAGAGAGAGTATGATGGTGTGTGAGTATGATTGTGTGTGTGTGAGAGTATGATAGTGTGTGTGAGAGAGTATGATGGTGTGTGTGAGAGAGTATGATGGTGTGTGTGAGAGAGTATGATGGTGTGTGTGAGAGAGTATGATGGTGTGTGTGAGAGAGTATGATAGTGTGTGTGTGAGAGTATGATGGTGTGTGTGAGAGAGTATGATGGTGTGTGTGTGAGAGTATGATGGTGTGTGTGTGAGAGTATGATGGTGTGTGTGAGAGAGTATGATGGTGTGTGTGAGAGAGTATGATAGTGTGTGTGAGAGAGTATGATGGTGTGTGTGTGAGAGTATGATAGTGTGTGTGAGAGAGTATGATGGTGTGTGTGAGAGAGTATGATGGTGTGTGAGTATGATTGTGTGTGTGAGAGAGTATGATAGTGTGTGTGAGAGAGTATGATGGTGTGTGTGAGAGAGTATGATGGTGTGTGAGTATGATTGTGTGTGTGAGAGAGTATGATAGTGTGTGTGAGAGAGTATGATGGTGTGTGTGAGAGAGTATGATGGTGTGTGTGAGAGAGTATGATAGTGTGTGTGAGAGAGTATGATGGTGTGTGTGAGAGAGTATGATGGTGTGTGAGTATGATTGTGTGTGTGAGAGAGTATGATAGTGTGTGTGAGAGAGTATGATGGTGTGTGTGTGAGAGTATGATGG
The DNA here is from genome assembly GCF_030014385.1 of Trichomycterus rosablanca. Taxonomy (NCBI): domain Eukaryota; kingdom Metazoa; phylum Chordata; class Actinopteri; order Siluriformes; family Trichomycteridae; genus Trichomycterus; species Trichomycterus rosablanca. The sequence continues at coordinate 54,299,953 of NC_085990.1, read as the reverse complement.
TGTGTGTGAGAGAGTATGATGGTGTGTGTGAGAGAGTATGATAGTGTGTGTGAGAGAGTATGATGGTGTGTGTGTGAGAGTATGATAGTGTGTGTGAGAGAGTATGATGGTGTGTGTGAGAGAGTATGATGGTGTGTGAGTATGATTGTGTGTGTGAGAGAGTATGATAGTGTGTGTGAGAGAGTATGATGGTGTGTGTGAGAGAGTATGATGGTGTGTGAGTATGATTGTGTGTGTGAGAGAGTATGATAGTGTGTGTGAGAGAGTATGATGGTGTGTGTGAGAGAGTATGATGGTGTGTGTGAGAGAGTATGATAGTGTGTGTGAGAGAGTATGATGGTGTGTGTGAGAGAGTATGATGGTGTGTGAGTATGATTGTGTGTGTGAGAGAGTATGATAGTGTGTGTGAGAGAGTATGATGGTGTGTGTGAGAGAGTATGATAGTGTGTGTGAGAGAGTATGATAGTGTGTGTGAGAGAGTAAACACTTTTGTTGGGCTTTGTTGAGCTAGCCATGATATTTCTACTTTCTACTTTTTTTTACAAGGTCACTTTGGTTTGTGGAAATAAATGGTAATGAGGAGGACATGTTTTACTATTTTTGTCTCACTTTTTAAAAATGTAGAATTAGATTCAAATCCTGAACAAAATCAAATTATTAGTAAATTAGAGGAACTGGAACGGGCTGTTAAAGACCACCAGAATCCTCTAGACTCTCTCATTACTGAGCAGGAACTTAAAGACAACATTAAAAAAAACAAAGAAATCATCAGGACCTGACGGGATCCTGAATGAAATGATCAAACACAGCAGCTCCAAATTTCACCTGGCGATGTTAAAAGTCTTTAACCTGGTTCTGAGTGTCGGTTCCTCCCCTGATATCTGGAATCAAGGTCTCATAACACCCATCTACAAAAGTGGAGATAAATTCGACCCTAATAATTACCGGGGCATCTGTGTGAACAGTAACCTGGGGAAGTTATTCTGTAGTATAATTAACTCACGATTATTACACTTCCTTACCCAACACAACGTCCTGAGTAAAAGTCAGATTGGTTTTCTACCAAATTACCGCACTACCGATCATATTTACACCCTACACACCCTGATCCAAAAATATGTAGTTCAAAATAACTCTCAAATATTTGCATGTTTTATTGATTTTAAAAAAGCTTTTGATTCCATTTGGCATGAAGGATTGTTTTATAAAATGTCGGAGAGTGGTGTAGGGGGTAAAACATCTGATCTTATTAAATCCATGTACACAGAAAACCAGTGTGGAATAAGAATCAGCAGTAAGAGAAACATCTCATCTCTCAGGAGCGTGGAGTGAGACAGGGCTGCTGTTTAAGTCCAACTCTATTTAACATCTATATTAATGAATTGGCCTCTATGTTAGAGCACTCAGCCACGCCCGGTCTCACTCTACACGACTCAGAGATTAAACTCCTGCTGTATGCAGATGATCTGGTACTGCTGTCCCCCAGCACCCAGGATCTCCAGCACAAACTGGACCTGCTGCAGCAGTACTGTCAGACCTGGGCCCTGACCGTCAACCTCAAAAAGACCAAAATTATGACCTTCCAGAAAAGAGCCAGATCTCAGGGAACCAAACACACATATAAATTAGGACACCATGAAATTGAGCACACTAAAGATTATACTTACCTCGGACTGAACATCAGTTCCACAGGAAACTTTAACCCGGCAGTAAATGAACTGAGAGAAAAAGCTCGCAGGGCGTCAACGCCATAAAACGTCAAACATTTGTGGAAATTCCAGTTCGAATCTGGCTTAAAATTTTTGAATCAATAATTGAACCGATTTCTCTGTATGGCAGTGAAGTTTGGGGTTCGCTTACACACCATCAATTCTGTAATTGGGACAAACATCCAATAGAGACCCTGCACACAGAGTTCTGTAAAAGCATCCTAAAGGTGCACAGACACACCACGAACAATGCGTGCAGGGCAGAATTAGGCCGATTTCCACTAATTATTAACATACAGAGAAGAGCAATCAACTTCTGGAACCATCTAAACAAGAGCGACCCCCAAACTTATCATTATAAAGCCCTGAAACACCAAGAGCTGAGCAAACATACCAGTCCCCTCATCCAACTGGTCCTGAGTCACTGTACCCATACACCACTAACACACACCGACACACTAATAACACACACAGATACACCACTAACACACACAGATACACCACTAACACACTAATAACACACACTAACACACTAACACACACAGATACACTAATAACACACACACACCACTAACACACACCGACACACTTATAACACACACAGACACTCTAATAACACAAACAAACACATTACTAACACACGCCGACACACCACTAACACACACTAACACAATAAAAACTCAGGAACAGGAGAAATCTGCAAACCCAATTAGAATAAACCAAATTACACAAAAACTCAGAACTAAATATCTGAATTATTGGGAAACTGAAACTAAAACTCAGTAAAATGCAGTTATTTATTATTTGTTATTATTTGTTATTTGGCCCTAAACAGACACTACAGTGCAGCAGATTATCTGAGCACAGTATCTGACCCTAAATTAAGAAACACCCTGACGAGGTACAGACTGAGCGCACACGACCTGGCCGTGGAGACGGGGCGACACACCCGGTACTGGCTGCCCCGGGAGGAGAGGTTGTGCCAGCACTGTACTCTCAGTACAGTAGAGACGGAGCTGCACTTCCTCACCCGGTGTACCAAGTACCACCACGTCCGCTCCCAATTCTTCCCTAAATTTAATAACATCATCCCCAACTTCACCTCCCTCCCAGACCTCGACAAACTGCCCCACCTACTGGGGGAGCACAGAGAGAGCTGCACACTAGCAGCACTCTATACTCACACCTGCCACCAGGTGAGGGACAGTGGGTGACCATGTCTCATACACACACACACACACACACACAAACAAACTGATCATTTTTTTACTACCTCATTAATGTAAATATTAAAATTTTTTATTGTTATTATTTTGCACTGTTTTTGTTGATATTTTATTCTATTTTGTAATTGTTTTGCACATGTAACTGTTCTGTATATTTTTGTTCTTATTGTTATTTTTATTATTTCTCTGTAACTTGCTTTGGCAATACGAATGTCCTTATTTGTCATGCCAATAAAGCAGCGTTTCTCAAAGTGTGGGGCGCGCCCCCCCTGGGGGGCGCAGAAGCATGACAGAGGGGGCGCGTCTGACTGAAATTAAGCGCGGAACCAATGTTTTAACGTCGGAATTTTTTTTACGGTGGACCATAAACAAACCGTGTTTTCAGGTGTGTCAGTATTCATTCTAACAGAGAGTCTAGATCAGAAGCACTCGATCACACACAGTACACGCTGGTACAGTACAGCGCTCCTCATACACACAGCTCAGCGGGACTCACATGAAATGTGGCCACGGTTTATTTTATTTGCGGTTTGTTACCATGACTACGCCTCAGCCCACCTAAAGCAGCGCTAATATGGGTGGGTCATAAGTTTCCATACATAGGAAAATATATATATTTTTATAAAAAAAAACATTTTATTTATATAATATGCTCTACATGACTGCCATTGCTTTGAAAACACATTTGAATTCGTTGCTCTTTATTCAAACGCATTTTTAGGGTATCTGAAATATAAAAAATAAAATGTTTAAAAAAAGCGTATGTATGGAAACTTATGGCCCACCCTGTATTTCAGATACCCTAAAAAATGAGTTTAAATAAAGAGCAACGAATTGAAATGTGTTTTCAAAACAACGGCAGTCATGTAGAGCATATTATATAAATGAAAATGTTTTTTTATAAAAAACAATGTTTATTTTTCCTATGTATGGAAACTTATGGCCCACCCTGTTTAACGTTTTCTGATGGAGAAATTTTAACCTGTATTTATATGAAGTCAAGGGTCTCTGCTGGACAATTTGGAACTTCCACATATTTGACTGCCACATATTTGACAGCTTTTTCGCATCACTTCCCACATGAAAATAATGAAGTCTAAATATGGGTCCATCCTTACTGGTGAACACCTGAAAAACTGCTTGAGCATCAGCAGCTCCTGACTGATACCATTTAGAGTAAATCATCAGAATAAGGTCAGTGTGAATATTCAGTCACTTGCTCTGTAAAGCTGAATATCAATACAGGAACTGAAGCGCATTTAAAAAGCTTCAAAGCTTTTTTTTTTGAAAAATGATGAGGCCAACCTTAAAAAGTAGATCATGATGACCTGTAGACTGAAACAGTAGATCTCAAGCCATGATAGTGTGGGCACTCCTGGTCTACATTTACAGAACAGAGAGGTATTTGACAGGGATAAAAAGAAAAACAGCCACTAATACAGTGATAAGACTTAAACTCTCACAAATAAGTTTTTTGGCACAGATTCAACTTTTTTATCTTTTTTGTAAACTGTTTGCAAATTTTATTTCATTTTTTTATTTTTGAAATAGCAGACTGATTGAAGGAGCAGTTCAGTGATATGTCAAACGTGGTTTGAAGTTATTTCAACACAGTTAAAATTGGCCTATTTTGTCAGTTTTTTTTGGGGGGGGGGGGGGGCGTGACAGATTTTCATCTTCCAAAGGGGGGCGTGACAGAAAAAGTTTGAGAACCACTACAATAAAGCTTCTTTTGAGTTTGAGTTTGAGAGAGTATGATAGTGTGTGTATGAGAGTATGATAGTGTGTGTGTGAGAGTATGATGGTGTGTGTGAGAGAGTATGATGGTGTGTGTGAGAGAGTATGATAGTGTGTGTATGAGAGTATGATAGTGTGTGTGAGAGAGTATGATGGTGTGTGTGAGAGAGTATGATGGTGTGTGAGTAAGATTGTGTGTGTGAGAGAGTATGATAGTGTGTGTGAGAGAGTATGATGGTGTGTGTGAGAGAGTATGATGGTGTGTGAGTATGATTGGGTGTGTGTGAGAGTATGATGGTGTGTGTGAGAGAGTATGATGGTGTGTGTGTGAGAGTATGATGGTGTGTGTGAGAGAGTATGATGGTGTGTGTGTGAGAGTATGATAGTGTGTGTGAGAGAGTATGATAGTGTGTGTATGAGAGTATGATAGTGTGTGTGTGAGAGTATGATGGTGTGTGTGTGAGAGTATGATGGTGTGTGTGTGAGAGTATGATGGTGTGTGTGTGAGAGTATGATGGTGTGTGTGTGAGAGTATGATAGTGTGTGTGTGAGAGTATGATGGTGTGTGTGTGAGAGTATGAGAGTGTGTGTATGAGAGTATGATAGTGTGTGTGAGAGAGTATGATGGTGTGTGAGTATGATTGTGTGTGTGTGAGAGTATGATAGTGTGTGTGTGAGAGTATGATGGTGTGTGTGTGAGAGTATGATGGTGTGTGTGTGAGAGTATGATGGTGTGTGTGTGAGAGTATGATAGTGTGTGTGTGAGAGTATGATGGTGTGTGTGTGAGAGTATGATGGTGTGTGTGTGAGAGTATGATAGTGTGTGTGTGAGAGTATGATGGTGTGTGTGTGAGAGTATGAGAGTGTGTGTATGAGAGTATGATAGTGTGTGTGAGAGAGTATGATGGTGTGTGAGTATGATTGTGTGTGTGAGAGAGTATGATAGTGTGTGTGAGTGTGAGAGTATGATGGTGTGTGTGTGAGAGTATGATGGTGTGTGTGTGAGAGTATGATGGTGTGTGTGTGAGAGTATGAGAGTGTGTGTATGAGAGTATGATAGTGTGTGTGAGAGAGTATGATGGTGTGTGAGTATGATTGTGTGTGTGTGAGAGTATGATAGTGTGTGTGTGAGAGTATGATGGTGTGTGTGTGAGAG